>NC_045598.1:147878268-148181298 GCF_009762305.2 Zalophus californianus
TCAGCAGAGGTGCAGATGAAGGAAGAGGGCTGCTTCTTTCTGGGCACAAAGCCGAGTAGTTCCTGCTCGTGGAGTAAATTGCTCTCTGTGAAGTGTTAGAGAAGAACCAAACTCACTAACGGAAATCAGGGCTGGGTGAGAAGCTGCTCTCTTACAAAAGGGGGTAAAATATGGTTCATATGAAACTGTGGGAGATGGAAGAAGCAAACACAGCTTTGTGACCAGAAAAGGAAGTAAGCCCCAAGATGACTTTGTGACAGCAACTGTTATATAATATCTAGTCTTCAATATAAGATGTGGCTTTGATATGAGGGACATGGGGGACATGGTAAAAACACCATAAAACTAGACATGGAGGAATAAACAGAGAAAGGAATTCTGGAGATGAATGATAATTACTAACACCATGGGGGGAAACCCTTAGTACTAAAAAGGTAGTCAAGGGAATAAAAACCTTGGGGGTGCTTGGGTGGCTTAGTTGGTTAAGCATCTTGGTTGGGTCATGATCCGTGGGTCCTGGGATTGAGCCCCTCATTGGGTTCCCTGCTCAGCAGGGAGCCTGCTTCTCCCTCTGCCTGCCACTCCCCCTGCTTGTGCTCTCTCTCTCTGTCTGTTAGGTAAGTGAATAAAACCTTTATTTATTTTTTTAAGTGAATAAAAAATCTTAAAAAAAAAAGAAAAACCTTGTATGTTAATTCAATACCTAATAGTTAATGTAGTAGGACAACATGATAAGTGTGTTAAAATAAATATGTTTAGGATGTTCAGGGAGATTAATGATGGAATAACATCCATAAGGAACAAATAAATAAATAAAATCCAGGGTGAAAGGAAATAAGAGCTGGATATGAAAGAGTTAGTTAAAAATCCTGTAAGTGAATATAATACCCAGTGAGACTAAAAGCTCTAAAGGTGGAATACACTCTAGATTAGACACAGGCAAAGAAGAATTAGTAAATTGGAAGAGAGTAATAAATAATTCACACAGAAACTCCAGTTAGAGATGAGGAGTAGGTATATGAATGAACATTTAAGGTACCCAGAGAATGCATGGACAGACTCCTGTGTACATCCAATTACAGTTCCAGAAGAAAAAGAGTACATTGCAGCCAATGCAAAGGAAGAATAATTAGACTGCGAGCAAACGTCTCAGAAATAGTATATGTCAGAGATGCACCGATATAATCGGCCTAGGAAAAACAACTGCCAACCTAGAATTTTATACCTAACTGAATTACCATTTAATATTGAGGCTGAAATGAAAGACATTTCAGGCTTACAAAGACTAGGAAAGATTGCAACAATCAGACACTAAAAGAACCACTAAACAAGAAGGGATAGAACACGTGCAAAAATTTTGAGTAAATTAGTAAACTTGGTAATATACTAATTGGAAAATAAAGGTATGTGTGTGTTTAGAACAAAGTAGAGGTGGTTAATGTGTAGCTACAGTAGGTAAAAGGCTTTGTGATCTGAAGAAAAATAATAATTTTGGATAATTTTAGACTTTTAAGAAAAAAATCCCATTGCTGCTCAGAGTTTTTAGGCCCTTTTTCTGAGGGAGTCCATATCCAATAAATGGTTGATGTGGGAATATGAAGGTTTGTCTTTTTTGCCTCAGAATCGGACAGCTCTGAAGGGTCATCCAACTCCATAACATCTCAAGGGATCTGCTGAAGTCTCTGTTGAAACTGTGTCTCACTTCAACTTGTCCTCCTGTCCAGTGATGCTTTTCTTTCTCCTTAGAGCACTTCTCAAAAAATCCTCAACATACAAGTCTCTGTCTCAGAGTCTGTTTCCAGGGAGCTTGACATAGGACCATTGGGAACCAGAAGTGGTTCCAGGAAGCAGATTCTAAAATGGAATATTAGAGCTGGCTCACTTCCTGACCAGCAGACAGTGCCAACCCCATCACTGCTGGTAGGTGGAGTCTGGATAACTCCAGGAATGATGTAGCAGTGAAAGAGTTAAATGACCAGTGGTGACGTTGGATTTGATACTAGTAGAAAAGAACACGTTTGCAAGAATATCTTAGGCACTAAGATATTTAAGGGAAGTAGTAACTCTATGGACCATGGAACTTGATGGTTTTTGCCATCAGTGAGAAGGAAACACAGTGCTTGGTAGGCCTTCTTGCATTCTGAGGGAAGCATATTTCACACTTGAGAATGATTCTTTGATTTATTTACAAAGTGGGGGCCAGAGCAGGACAGAGTTCTGCAGCAGGTCTAGTCTGTGGGGCAGGCAGTCTTGCCACTTGGACCATACAACCTTGCAGGTCCAACGGTACTAAAGTTATATGTAGTGGGAAAAGACTCTAGAATATAAGGCAAGCCCAATAGGAAAATTAAAACCAAGATTCCTAGGATTTCAGAGTAAGGCCATGACATCTGCTGGAGTGCACTATACTCTACTTTAAAAATAGCGTCTGGCACGTTCCTGAGTCCTGGTGAGAAGCTTAGGAAAGATCATGGAGATCATGGAAACTCAAATAACCGAGTGGTCAGAGCTGACCCTTCATGGCTGTGTTCAGCCAGAACCATCATGTTACAGTGTCAGGAAGGCTTGATGCAATCCATTAATAATGTGGAAGCGGAATCAGAAAAGACCGGGGCCAGACTATAGGAAAGCTTGACTAGTAAGTGGCCAGGACTCCATGTCATCCATTACTTTTGCCTACACGGGGGGTTTCTTATTACCAGATGAGGAAGAAGGAGAAAGGTTAAGCACAATTCAGGGATGAGTTGACTTTCTATGCGGGTTAAAGTTAAAAATGGACTGCTCAGGAGTGGCCCTGAAAGAGAGTTGTGTGAGGAAATCCTCCCAATAAGAAGAGCTTTGGGTGGTACAACTATTTTGTGTGGAAAGTGAAGTAGCCCAACAAAGAATATACATGGACTCATGAGCAGCAATGAATAATTTGGCTAGTTGCTCAGGAATCTGGGAGGAGAAAGATCGGAGGGTTGAGGAGAAGGAATTCTGGAGAAGAGGCATGTGGCTGGCCTCATGAAAATTGGCATGAGTATCTTTACATCACAGTTAGTATGGAACAGAGAATATTCAACATGAAAGAGAGGAACCGAACAGTCAAGTAGACAGAATGACTCAGAAATTTGGTCTTGGCAAGTTGTTGTCATAAGTTAATCCACTGCTGCAACAATGAGCTTCTGAATAGAGCAGCCATAGTGGCAGGGATAGAGGTCCATGATGGATTCTAGCAAATGGACTCCCACTTGCCAGGCCTCATACAGCTACTGCTGTTGCCAAAGGTCTCACCTGCTACCACAGAGACCAAGGCGGAGTACTTTATTGCACTGTCTCAGAGACCAACCTGCCTTTTGAGGACAAATTGACTATATGGATCCCTATCTTCTCTGGGAAGGGCAGCATTTCATTTTGGCTAGAACTGACATATATTCTGGGTAGAGTTTGTCTTTCCTGCCCTTAGAATTTCAGATGATACAGATTGTCTGATTCAGTAACACAGAATATCACAAAAATCACCTCACAACAATGCGTTCATTTTGTAACAAGTGAAGTGTGGGTATGGCACATGGGATCCATAATCCTATAACATTCTGCCCCTCCCAGAAGCTGGTAAAGCAATGAAAAGTATTGGCAAAATATTTTTCCATATAATTTGTAATATATTGCCATTTTTGGCTATTAACTGAAATCTTCTGTGAACATTCATGTACAAGTCTTTATGTTGACATTTGTTTTTGTTTCTTAGGGGTAAATGTCTAGAATTGTAATTGCTGAGTTTTAAGGTAGGTAAATATTTAACTTTATGAGAAACTACCAGATTGTTTTCCAAAGTAACTGTACTATTTTGCATTCCTAAGAACAATATATGAAAGTTCCAGTTACTTCACACCTTGCTACGATTTGGTATGGTAAGTTTTTTTTTTTTTTTTTAAATGTGTCATTCTAGTAGAGGTATAGTGCTTTCTTATTGTGTTTTTAATGTGTACTTCTGTAATGAATGATGATGTTGAGCATCACTTTATGTGCATATTTTTCATCCATATCTCTTCTTAGGTGAAGTGTCCACATCTTTGACTATTAAAATTTTTTTTTGTCTCCTTATCATTGAATTCTTGGAGTTCTTTATATATTCTGAATTCAAGACCTTGGTCAGATTTTTTTTTGCAATTATTTTTTCCAGATGTGTGCCTTATCTCTTCGTTTTCTTAATGTATTTTGAAAAGTAGTTTTAAATTTTGATGAAGTCCAATTTATCCATTTTTCTTTTATGATTTGCATGTTTTGTGCAAACTAAGAAATTATTGCCCAACCTAACATCACAAAAATTTTCCTCTCATATTTTCTTCCAAAATTTTATGGTTTTAGGTTATACATTTAGGTCTATAATCCTTTTCAGTTAAATATTTTGTATGGTATTAGGTAAGGGTTGAGGTTCACTTTTTTTTTGGCATACAGATGTTCTATTGCCATTTGTTGAAAACAATATTTTTTTAAATTTTATTTTATTTAAATTCAATTAATTAACATATAATATATTGTTAGTTTCAGAGATAGAGTTCAGTGATTCATCAGTTGCATATAACACCCATTCTTCATTATATCACGTGCCCTCCTTAATGCCCATCACCTAGTTACCCCATTCCCCCTACCCATCTCCCCTCCAGCAACCCTCAATTTGTTTCCTTTAGTTAGGAATCTCATATGGACTGTATCCTTCTCTGATTTCATCTTATTTTATTTTTCCCTCCCTTCCCCTCTGATCCTCTGTTTCGTTATTTAAATTCCACATGAGTGAAATCATATGATAATTATCTTTCTCTGATTGATTTATTTCACTTAGCATAATACCCTCTAGTTCCATCCATGTCATTGCAAATGGTAACATTTCATTTTTGATGGCTGAGTAATATCCCATTATATATATCTACATATTTATACATATATAACATATAACATATATATATATATATATAACATATATGTCTCTCTATATATAAACATCTTCTTTATCCATTCATTTGTCAATGGACATCTGTGCTCTTTCCAAGTTTGGTTATTGTGGACATTGCTGCTATAAGCATTGGGGTGCAGGTGCCCCTCTGGATCACTATTTGTATTCTTTGGATAAATACCTAGTAGTGCAATTACTGGGTTGTAGGGTAGCTCTATTTTTAACTTTTTGAGGAACCTCCATACTCTTTTCCAGAGTGGCTGTACCAGCTTGCATTCCCACCAGCAGTATAAGAGAGTTCCCCTTTCTCTGCATCCTCGCCAACATTTGTTGTTGCCTGATTGTTAGTTCTAGCCATTCTGACTGGTGTGAGGTAGTTTCTCATTGTGGTTTTGATTTGTATTTCCCTGGTGCCGAGTAATGTTGAGCATTCTTTCATGTGTCTGTTGGCCATTGGATGTCTTCTTGGGAGAAATGTCTGTTCATGTCTTCTGCCCATTTCTTGACTGGATCATTTGTTCTTTGGGTGTTGAGTTTGATAAGTCTTCATAGATTTAGGATACTAGCCCTTTATCTGATAAGACATTTGCAAATATCTTCTCCCATCTATTGGCTGCCTTTTGGTTTTGTCAACTGTTTCCTTTGCTGTGCAAAAGCTTTTTATCTTGATGAAGTCCCAATAGTTCATTTTTGCTTTTGTTTCCCTTCCCTTTGGAGACGTGTCTAGAAAGAATTTGCTGTGGCTGAGGTCAAAGAGGTTGTCCCTTATGTTCTCCTCTAGGATTTTGATGGACTCCTGTCTCACATTTCAGTGTTTCATCCATTTTGAGTTTATTTTGTGTATGGTGTAAGAGAACAGTCCAGTTTCATTCTTCTACATGTGGCTGTCCAATTTTCCCAACACCATTTCTTGAAGAGACTGTCTTTTTTCCACTGGCTATTCTTTCCTGCTTTGTCAAAGATTAGTTGACCATAGAGTTGAAGGGTCCATTTCTAGGTTCTCTGTTCTGTTCCATTGATCTATGTGTCTGTTTTTGTGCCAGTACCATACTGTCTTGATTGTTACAGCTTTGTAATAGAGCTTGAAGTCTGGAATTGTGATGCCACTAGCTTTGGTTTTCTTTTTCAACATTCCTTTGGCAATTTGGGGTTGTTGAAAACAATATTATATCTCCATTGAATTAACTTGGCACCTTTATCAAAAAGAGACCATATGTATGCAGATGACCTAAGACAATTAAAAAAACAATAAACTGTTTTTTAGTACAGTTTTAGATTTATAGAATAACTGTACTGATCATACATAGAATTGCATATACCTACCTACTTCTACCCCTTATGTCCATATAGAGTTTGGCCTATTATTAACATTTTGCATTAATGTGGTACATTTGTTGCAATAAATGAACCAATGTTGATATATTATTATTAAGTATAGCCAATAGTTATGTTGTTTCACTCTGCATTGTATAGCTCTATGGGTTTTTAATAAAGAAATAATTTTAAATAATTATTCATAATTTAAAACAATTTGCTTCATGACATATATTTACCCATTATGGTTTTATTTATGCCATCTGTATATCTTCTTTGGTGAGGTGTCTGTTCTGATCACTTAGCCATTTTTTAAACTGGGTTGTTTTTTTCCTTATTGTTCAGTTTAGAAAGTTCTCTGTATATTCTGAATACAAGTCCTTTTTTTGGATATGTTTTACAAATATTATCTCCAAGTTTTTGGCTTGTTTCTTCACCTAAGAAAATTTTAAACTAAGTTTTTCTGTCAAAAATTTAAAGTAACTACTAAGAAATACGAAATCAATAGCTTCCAAATCCACAGAAACTAAATAGCATTAGAAAGCATAAACAATCCATAGATGGAAGAATGTTAGAGAAAAGGTGCAAACACAAAATGGTAACTGGAAAGTGAAAAATGGAAAAGACAGAAATATGGCCAAATATGTCAATCACTGGTATGAACATATGAAACTCTCCTATTAAAAGACATGTAGTATCAAATCAAACTAAAAATGTGTTATTGAGAACATATAAAAGAGTTGATAATCAAGAAATGGAAAAGGGGTGCCTGGGTGGCTCAGTCGGTTAAGGGTCCAACTCTTGATTTCAGCTCAGGTCATGATCTCAGGGTCTTAGGATCAGGATCCAGCCCACATGAGGCTCCATGCTCAGTGGGGAGTCTGCTTGAGAGTCTCCCTCTCCCTCTGTTCCTCCTCCTCCCCACGCAGGTGTGCACTCTCTCTCTCAAATCAATCAATCAATCAATCAATCAATCTTTGGGGAAAAAAAGAAATAAAAAATAAATAGTTGAGTATATACTTTGAAAATAATAAAAATAAAGTTATTTTAGCAACACTGATATCAGAAAAAGAGAATTTGGTATGTATTCCTGAAATGCAAAAATGATTCACCACCAGAAACAAATATAATAACACAACATATCATATTCCCAAATTAAAGAAGGAAAAAACATTAGTATATGAATGGATACATAAGCATTTGACAAAATGCAACATTTAAGTATAGTCAAATAATTTTGCTAGGCAGTAGTTAAAATCAATTTACTAGAGCTGAAACATTCCAAAATGGATACTTTTTGAAAATGTGATGTTGAACAAAACTGTTATAAAATAACATCTATTATATGATACCATTTATATAAAGTTTAATTACTTATCAAATCAGTATCATTCTGTATATGGATATATATAATATTATATTGAAAAGGTATAAAAATATCTTCAGGAAAGATAAACATTAAATTCATAATAGTTTTTACCTCTGGGGAGAGGAGAATACTCAGAAGGTTTAAACTTTATTTGTAATATATGCAATTAAAATCAGAAACAAAACCACAACAGGTAGTATTTATTAAGTTCTCCTTTTTGGAGACATTTTCAAGGCACTGAAGATACTGGGATGAGTGGATCATCATCTCTGTTTTCAAAATACTCTCATTTCAGGAGATGGGAACTAATTGCATCTAAAATAGACAATATAAAGAAGGCCCTCATTGATTCTCATCTGAATTACCACAACAGTGATTCTACTCAATGATCCACATAGGTCCCTTGTTATTATTGTTAAGAGATCTGGGTAGCATATATGGACATTGCTAATACAACTGGACATGGAACATCCGCTTGTTGCTCATATTAGGAGAAAAATGTAAGTCTTAAGTCTACTTCCTAGTAAATGATAGCACATTGTGTACTGTGCTTTATGAGACCACCAACCCATGGATAACAGACATCATTCCTCCTCCGCCCCCTCTTTTAATCTAGGTAAATGGCCTGGGTATTCAGTACAAAAAGTTGCTCTAGTGAAATCAGCCTATAATTGGCTTGTTATGGTAAGAGAATTAAGTTGAGAACCACAGAGGAAGGCAGGATGGATAGGAGCTTGGAACAGAATCCAGGAGGCAGAATCAAAGGAAACCCAGTCCTGGGAGACACTCCTAATTCACAGGATTGCAAGTAAAAAAAAAAAAAAAGAAAGAAAAAAGAAAAAAAAAAATCATTCTAAACCTACTCTTCATGCCACTTATAAGAAAATCTTCCTCTTTATTTAGTGAAACATCGATTCTTTCTCATGGTTAATTGCTCTAAATTAAATAAAATGTTTCTGAGAAACAATATGAAATACATTTAGATATTTTCCTATACATTTGGAACGCTCTAAAAAGCCATTTACAAGTCCTTAAAATGATTGGCTCCCTTTACACTTCCTGTTCTGTAAATGAACCAGAATCAATAAAACATTTTATAGTTCTGAATATATTTAGTAAAATGGTTCCTCCCAAACAACACACACTTCTACCTAATATTCAAATTTATTTAATGTGCAACCTACTTAAAATGAAAGGTAAGTTGCCATGAAGACCCAGGGAGTGATACAAATACACAAAGAGTAGAAGGACTATCTATGATGTATTTCAGAATGGGTTTTCTTGTATCTACTCAACACTGAACATTTGTGAACAGAGAAATTACATGTATTTTCCTTTTGCAAGATAATTAAGAATTAAAGTTAATGTGAAAGTATGTTTTATTCAATTACTTCTGGAATTTTCAAAAAAGTATATGTTTATAATGATAAACAAAAAAATTCTGAAGCCAAATATTTTACTTTTGGTAGTCCAAAGTTATGCTTTATAATCATAGAAGATGATCATGCCTTTTATTTTTTTTTCCAGTATATTTTATTATCTGTCTGATAAGGCTAGTCCCCTCTCATAGCTCTTCCTTTTCAGTCTCTCCTTGGTATGATTATGCTTTTTAATCACAGAAGAAATTTCAAGAAAATTGGGGGGAGAGGGTAATATAGGTTATAAAAAGCAAAAGGCTTATGATCCATCGTAAAATTCTTTCAGCAAGCGTCCAATATTTGAAGAAGTTTGATTGAAATTTTTGTGTGTTTTTCTTTTTAATGTAGAGTGACATAAGTATATAGGGCCCTGTGATTAGTTACTTTTTAAAATGAAAATTATCAAATACATATTTCTTATGCATTTGGCATGTCTTAAAAATCCATGTATGGACTCAGATGAAAGGTTATGGAATTTGGGATTGTTGGGCCTGGATATTAGAAGGATAAAGGATTATTGTGAGAAGAACATTCTCCATCTACACAGAGGACAAAGCAAGAGGAAATGAGCTTAAATTATTTCAAAAGAAGCTGAGTCAACGTGGCTATAACTTCAACATTTTGACTGAGTTCACCAGTTAACAGGGTTCCACTTAAATGACTGAATGAATCAATTCAGCAAACAATCCATCAGCCAGTTATTTTGGCAAAGAATGCAAATGCAAAGGCTTTGATTAGAAGGAAGTACTCTTTTAATTAAACATTAGGGCATAAATTCAAGCAAGATTATAGACTCCATCCCTAAAGGTCTCTCAAATTAAAGTAGACAGCTATATAGATTGAATAGTTTAATCAGTCAATGAATATTTATTTAGTACCTGCTTTGTTCTTAACGTTGAGCTACTGAAAAGAAGGGACTAGAAATGAGAATCAACTGGAATAATTTACAATCTGTTATGGATTGAATTGTATCCCCCCCAGAAGACATAGTGAAGTTTTCATTCCCCATACCTGTGGATGTGACCTTATTTGGAAAGAGGGTCTTTGCAGATGTAATTAGGTGAAAATGACGTCATTAGGATAGGCCGCAATTTAATATAACTGGTGTCCTTATATGAAGAGAAGATGGAGACAAAGGGGAAGGTGGCCATCTGAAGACAGAGAAGGAGAAGGCCATATAGGGTGAGGATAGAAATTGGAGTTGACGCATGTACAAGACACGGAAAGCCAAAGATTACTGGCAACAAGCAGAAGCCAGGAAATAGGCAAGGAAAAAGTTCTCTCTCAGAGATTTCAGAAATGAACAATCCTGCCGACAGTTGGATTTTGAACTTCTGGCCTCCAGAACTGTGAGATAATCAATTTCTGTTGTGAGCTGCCCAGTTTGTGGTACTTTGTTATGGCAACCCCAGGAAATGAATACACAATTTTAAATTATTTTTTCTCCATTACATTAAAATACAATCTAATCTTTCGTAAGTCATCAACTTATTCTCTCTTTTCATTGATTTTAAAAAATCTAGGTTTATTGGCATATAATTCACATGTGATACCATTTACCTATTTAAACCATGTAGTTAATAAACATTGGCCTGAACACTAAAACTACTGGAAGAAAACGTCAGTGAAAATCTTCTTGATATTGGTCTGGACAATGATTTTTTGAATATGGCCACAAAAGCACAGACAACAAAAGCAAAAATAAAGAAATAGGGTTGCATCCAACTAAAAAGCTTTGCACAGGAAAGGAAACAATCAACGAGTGAAGAGACAACCTACAGAATGGGAGAAAATATTTGGAAACCATACATCTGATAAGGGGTTAATATGCAAAACATATAAGGAGCTACAACAATGTAGCAGCAAGAAAAGAAATAACGCAATTCAAAAAAAAAGAAAAAATCGTCAAAGGACCTGAATAGGCATTTCTCAAAAGAACATATATTAGTGACCAACAGGTATATAAGAAGGTATGCAATATCATTAATCATCAGGGAAAGGCAAATCAAAATCACAATGGGTCCTCACCCCATTCCTGTTCAAATGGCTTTTATCAAAAAGATAAACAAAAAAATTTAAAAAACAGATAAAAAGTAACAAGTACTGATGAAGATGTGGGGAACAAAGAATCCTCGTACTCTGTTGGTGGGAATGTAAATTGGTACGGCCATTTTGGAAAACAGTGTGGAGGTTCCTCAAAAGATTAAAAATATAGCTACCATATGATCCAGCAACCCCACTTTTCAGTATATTCCAAAGGAACTGAAATCAGAGATATCTGCATCCTTATGTTCACTGCAGCATTATTCATAATTGAGAAGAAATGTTGTCTAAGCGTTGACATATGAATGGATAAAAAAATGTTGTATGTATATAAATGGAATATTATTCAGCCCTAAAAAATGAGGAAAGCTTGACATTTATGACAACAAGGATGAGACTAGAGGACGTTACGTGAAGGGAAATAAGCCAGACACAGAAGGACAAATACTGCACGATCTCATTTATTTGTGGAATCTGAAAAACACACATTCCTAGAAGCAGAGAATAGAATGGTGGTTACTAGGGGCTGGGGGTGGGAGAAATGGAGAAAAGGTGGTCAAAGGATACAAAGTTTCAGTTATGCAAGATGAATACATTCTGGACATCTAATGTACAGTATGATGACTATACTTAATTATGCTCTATTGCATACTTGAACTTTGCTAAGAGAGTAGACTTTAATTTTTCTCTCACACACAGAAAAAAAGCAAACTATGTGATGTGATGGATTTGTTAATTAATTCGATTGTGGTAATCATTTTATAATGTATATGTATATTGAAACATTAAGAAAAGTACGTACTTAAGTAGATTTTAGTATATTGACAAATTGTGCAATTGTCACCACAGTTTCAGTTTATTTTTTTATTTTTTTTTAAGATTTTATTTATTTATTTGAGAGAGAGAGAATGAGAGATAGAGAGCACGAGAGGGGGGAGGGTCAGAGGGAGAAGCAGACTCCCTGCTGAGCAGGGATTCCCGACGCGGGACTCGATCCCGGGACTCCAGGATCATGACCTGAGCCGAAGGCAGTCGCTTAACCAACTGAGCCACCCGGGCACCCACCACAGTTTCAGTTCAGAACATGCTTAGTAACATGCTCGTGTATCCTCATTCTCATTCTTCTCTCCTCCAGACACTGGAAACAACAAATCTACTTTCCGTCTCTACAGCTTTATCTATTCGGGAAATTTCACGTAAAGGGAATCATTTAATATGTGATCTTTTGTTACTGGCTTCTTTCAATTAGCAAAATATTTTCAAGACTTATCCGTATCGTAACATGTATCAGCACTTTATTTTGTATTGCCACATAATGTTCTGGTGTATGGACACACCACTTTTGTTTATTCATTCACCGACTCATGGACATTAAGGTTGTTTCCACTTTTGCTATTGTGAATCATGCTGGTATGAACATTTGTGTGAGTGTTTGTGTGGACATAGTTGTCATTTCTCTCGGGTATCTACCTAGGAGTGGATGGCCAGGTCATATGGTAACTCTTTAGCATTTTGAGGAAGTGCTCAAGTATGAGAATTCTGAACATGTTCTGAGTATTAGCTCATACATTCCTTATCGTAACTCAGGGGGTAGGTACTGTTATTACCACCTCACACAGCTGAGTTCACTGAAGCAGAGAGTGCTTAGGTAAAGTGTTCAGCTTCACAAATTTCCTCCAAGCCCTTCTAAATGAGGAGGTTTCTGAACCTCCCTCTCCACTTCCCCCCTGTTCTCCAGGACAAAACAACCTCTTCTTGGGAGTAAATCAGAGGGGGAGATGAACCATGAGAGACCATGGACTCTGAGAAACAAACTGAAGGTTCTAGAGGGGAGGGGGGGTGAGAGGATGGGTTAGCCTGGTGATGGGTATTAAGGAGGGCACGTTCTGCATGGAGCACTGGGTGTTATAACGCAAACAATGAATCATGGAACACTACATCAAAAACAAATGAGGTAATGTATGGTGATTTACAATAAAAAAAATTTTAAAGAAAAGAACCACAAAACAAACAAACAAAAAACAAAAACAAAAAAACAAAAAACAACCTCTTCTTCTCCATACACACTTTTGAAGGCATCTCGGCTGTTTATTCTCGGAACGCTACTTCATACCCAGGACTCCGGGTGACGGGGTACAGGGTTGTCTTCTTGCAGGGTTCAAGCGCGGACTGGAGATAGGAGATCCCGAACTGCTTTTATTTTTTTCTTATTGACTTTGTTTTATTTGAACATTTTGTAAGACTTAGAAGATAATCTATTTCTTGAAAACATTAAGGGTAACTTCTCACTGGTTCTAGGAGGAAACCACGCTCCCAAACCAGGATAAGCAGGATACATGATACTAAACTGATTAAACTATGAATTAAGTAATATTTCTTAGGGGTTTGTGTGGGTTGAAATAACAAGGAAAAAATTCATTTCCACCATTATGAAAAAGAGAGTAAACGGATCCCATTTTTATCCTCAAAGACTAATGAAAATGGAAGCAATGGTGTTTTCCATCCTGACGTGAATCATAACGTGGCTTGAAGTAAGACGAAATCTCTTACGATTTCTTTAGCAGTATGCATTAGTTTTCTAAGAATGCTGTCACAAATTACCACGAACTTGAGTAGCTTAGAATAACAGAAATTCTTCCTCTCACAGAAGTCAGAAGTCCAGAATCAAGGTGTTAGCAGGACACGTTGCCTCTCTCTCCTAACTTCTGGCAGCGGCAGGTCATCCTTGGCATTTCTTGCTTTGCGGCAACATGACTTCAATCTCTGCCTCCACTGTGACATGTGACCTTCTTCCTTCTGTGTCTCTGTGTCTTCACATGATGTTTCTTCTCCTGTGTGATTCTCTCTGTGTCTCTTCTCTTCTAATATGGACACCAGTCATATTGGATTAAGGGTCCATCCTACTCTGGAATGACCTCATCTTAATATATATCTTAATTACATCTGCAAAGATTTGGATTTATTTCTAAACAAGGTCACATTCACAGGTACCAGGGGTTGAGCTTTCAACATATCTTTTGTTGGGGGGGGGGGGGCTGGGAACACAACTCAACCCACAACATAGTAGATTGCTGTCAGTGAAGAACGCCTGCATTGGTGTTAGTTTCTGATGATCTTTTTGGGTTTAGGTATCTGTATTTAATCTAGGATTAAAAGAAACTTCCAGGTATTAAGATAAATGCTGATCATTATCAATTCAAATCCCCACTGTCCCCTTTGAAGTACAGGAAATCAAATTATTATTCCTTTTTTAAAAAGATTTTATGTATTTATTTATTTACTTTAGAGAGAGAGAGTGAGCAACAGAGAGAGAGATTGGGGAGGAGGAGCAGAGGGAGAGGAACTCCGTGCTGAGTGCAGAGCCTGACATGGAGCTCGATCCCATGTCCCTGAGATCGTGACCAGAGCTGAAATCCAGAGTGGGCCTCTTAACTGGCTGAGCCACCCAGGGGGTCCCCCCAAATTCTTATTCTAATAATGTTGCCTTCATTCAGTGTATTTGTGGGAACTTCTTTTGTAAAAGTGACCTAAGGGACAATAAATTATCTGAATAGTTTCAAATCATGGCATGTAAACGTTTATTCTTTGGAGAGGTAGTATGCTATAGTGAAGAAAATAGCTAGACTTGGTTGGCTAAAAACTGGGTTTTAAATTGTTGTTACTGGTGAAGTGACAATGTTCAGCTATGACTCGTTGCTCCAAGCAGAGGAAAACTGGAAAACCTTGTCTGAAGAGTCATGCTCAGTGGGTTTCAACCATAAAGTTTCACTGTCAAAATGCAGAAGCCTGACCACTTCTGTCTTAATCTCCCGGTCTGTCCACTGACCTGCAGTGCCTGGGGCACCCAGCACCATTTGAAACTGGTGACCCAGTATGAAGAGAAGTGTCTGACTAATCTAAGAGTCCCTCAGAGGTACTGCCTGGCAGAATTTCCTGGGTTTCAGGGTAGAAGAGGAAGTCTTCCTTCCTTGGTGTTTTTCAATTCTCATAGACTCTTTTGCCACCACAGTGTGTGGTTTTAGTCAGACAAATCTCTTTACATCTATGCACAGCCATTATCTCCAAAGTTCTCGTGGCAGGAGTGCTCTGACAGGCACTGGGCCCAGGAACACCTATCCTTCTGATCTTTACATGCCTTATGGAAAGTAGAGAAAGCATTGCATCCATCCCATGGCCGACCTCCAGTGGGCCTTTCAGAGACGGTTCGGGGAGGGTTTTAGAATATGGGTCTGGTGGCAAACTGCACAGACTTGTCTGTCCCGTACTACTAGGAGGTTGGACAATTTACTTAACCACTCAGCTTCAGTGTCCTCAGCTGTGTGAGGTGGTAATAATAGTACCTGCCTCACGGGTTGCTATAAGGAATGTACAATACTCAGAACATTTCCTGGTTCCGCTCAGTGAATACTTATAAATACAATAAGTTTTGATAATCCGCTCTCTCCTGTTTTTCCTCTCCCACCCTCAGATCTCTACTTTTGGTCCTTCTTCTCCTATGTTTGACCCTTAACTTGAGATTGGAGAACCACAGGACTCTGTTCTGGGTACCCAAGTCCAGTCAGCGTTATCTTTGCCTGGTTTACCACAATGGACTCCTAACTCACCTCCTCATCTATCTTCATCTCCTGTGATTCATTTTCCATAAAGGAGAGTAAGCTTCTAAAACGTTAACCATGCCATACTATACCTCTGCTTAAAATCCTTCAGTGACTTCCCAACCCATTCAAACTCTACTTCCCACCTTTATTTACAGATCCTTATGTGTCTGGCCTTTTCAGTGGTTGAGACCTCATGTCACACTTCTCACCTGAGTGTTCCAATTTTGTTCTAAGGACACTGGCAACAGCTCTCCTGTCTGCCTAGAAGGCTCACGCTCATGCTACTTCCTGTCACTTCGTCTGTGAGGCCTTTCATGGCCAAATAATTCACAATTCACACCCATCCGCTTACTGAAACTCTTTTCATTGCCCATACTACCTTCAGTGCTTTCCTTTTGCTGATTTATTTGTACTACTTACCTCCCCTCACTTGAATCCAAGCTCAATTACACTAGTAGTTTTTCTTGTCTTGTTCATTGTTCTATCTCCTTCACCCAGAACGGTTCCTGGCACATGGCAGGTACTCAATAAAGTTGGCTGTTACGTTAATTTTAACATTACTTTCTGTCCCTGTAGATGTGCGTTCCTTCCCATGAAAACTCCATTTTTTTATGGGAATGGTAATATCTATTTGCCTCAAGCACACCATTATTATGTAGATTAGATTAAAAAAACATGTATTTAGCATAAGGATAGCTTTTTAGTTAATGAATAGCCCCTACAGATTGAGAACAATGGTGATAAGGGGGCAAGGGTGATGGTGCCTTTGAAGTCATATACCAAAATATTCCATACTCAAGAAATTTTTCTAAAGTGCCATTATGCCATTGTTTAAAGAGATGAATATTTTGTATTCTATGCCATAATAAATAATTTTTGTTTAATTTATAATTTCTCCAAAAAATTTCAAGTAAAAATAACATTCTGGAACGATAAAGTAAACTGGTAGTAGCACAGAGTAATTGTTCAATTAATATTAATTAATTTTCTTCTATTATCTTCCTTTCCAGAGACATGTGCGAAACATTAGTCAACTTTCTACATTTGTACATGGATAGAAAAAGTCCGGAATAAATTAGCAGCATCAATAACTTCTGGCAAGGGGATGAGGTAAGCACATGAAGAGATATTTCAAATTTTTGTTCTACTTACTTCTGTGTAGTTTGGATTTTTAAAAAACTTTAAAAAATGTCCACGTAGTACTTGTGTTATTAAAAACAAATAAACTAATGGAAGCAAGGAAATAAAATAATGAAAACTCCACACATTTTCATTAAAATAAAAATGAGAGGGGCACCTGGATGGCTCAGGAGGTTATGTGTCTGACTCTTGATTTTGGCTCAGGTCATGATCTCAGGGTTGTAAGACTGAGCCTCAAGTCTGGCTCCATGCTCAGTGCGTAGTCTGCTTAAAATTATCCCTCCCTCTCACTCTGCCTTTCCTCTCTCTCTCTCTCCTCCTCCCCTCAAAATAAAATAAATAAATGAATGAATGAATGAGTGAATAAGTAAAATTTGAAGAAATTTGAAACTAATATATGACAATAGATCAAAAATTACTGTGTTTTGAATTGGCAATGACTTCAGTTTTTTATTTCTAAGGTACATGCTCTGATGTTTAAAAAAATAAATAACTTGCTTTTCATTGCAGCTGCAGTTTACTTAAAAAAATCTAAAAAGATAGCTAATTAGTAAGTTATTTATAGCATATTAACATGAACAGAAGAAATGATTAATTTCTGTAATAATATTTTGGTTGTGATTATTAGAAAATCAAATGGCTTAAAGGAAATTAAAAAAAATTTTTCTCAAATCAGAACATTTTAGAACTAAAGGAAATTAGTTGCAAGTAAAGTTTTGACAGTGTTCAGACAGTTGCTTTTTACTCTGCATGTTTTCCAGGCTAGGTTTGGATAAAGTAATGCAAATGAAAACTGAAAACGTGACAGTGGGATTGTTGTTTTATTTTCTTAATAGTTTTATCTAATGTTGTGATATTTTAGCATTTTTTAAAAGACATGAAATTTTAAGGGTTTGCATTTATTTTATTATTTTGTTTATTTTTGTCTTGGTTTTATAATCAAATAATTTAGGTTCTAAAATTAACATGTGAGAATTGAGGATAAAGCTATCTACCTCCCATGCTTCATCTTTATTATTTTTCTTTTATTGTCTTAAGTTTTATTTTATTTTATGTATTTATTTATTTTTTTAAAGATTTTATTTATTTATTTGAGAGAGAGAGAGAGTGAGAGATAGAGAGCACGAGAGGGAAGAGGGTCAGAGGGAGAAGCAGACTCCCTGCTGAGCAGGGAGCCCGATGTGGGACTCGATCCCGGGACTCCAGGATCATGACCTGAGCTGAAGGCAGTCGCTTAACCAACTGAGCCACCCAGGCGCCCTTAAATTTTATTTTAATTTTTCACTTGATTTTTACGTTTTCAATCCGAGTTTTCCCTTTTCTCCTTTTCTTTATGCTACTTCTAATAATTATACTTTTAAAAAAGTGAGCTGTATCATTTGAGGGACGAAGAAAACATCCCAATTTTGGCCTAGATTCCAAAATCCAATGAACATGTACTGAACAAATATTCAGGTTATTTTTTCAATTTGAATATAATAACCTACGTGGAAACCTAAGGGGGACAGAAGCTCTGAAAAATGGCTACGTTTAAATACAAGATGAGAGCTTCTCACAGAATAGGAATTAGAAAATCCTTGTTCAGCACTTCAAAATTAAAGAGAAAGTAGGGGCATCTGGGTGGCACAGCGGGTTAACCATCTGACTCTTGGTTTCAGCTCAGGTCTGATCACAGGGCTGTGAGATCAGCTCAGTGTCTGGCTCTGCACTCAGTGCAGAGTCTGCTTAAGACTTTTTCTCCCTCTACCCCACCCCCTGTGCGATCTCTCTCTCAAATAAATAAACCTTAAAAAAAAAGGGGCAGAAACCATGCAATTAGATCTAGTAAAGCATATGAAAGCTGTTCAAGTTCAATAATAAAAAGAATCTGGTTAAAATTAAAGAGAAGGGAAGTACGATTAATAAAGTTTAAGTACATAATTCAGCCATCAGTTTCTATCTTGTTTCCAAATTTCAAATTGCTAATAAGATTATTATGACATCATTATCACAATGTAATAACAAAAGTCACAGAATTATATATAAAAATCATTATTAAAATATGTAATCATAAAGTAATTATTTTTGCATATAGGTAAAATGTAGTGATTTCCTTTTAAAGTCAGGGCATAAGAAATGTCATGACTATCAATGATGGTAGCAGTTTCTTGTATAGGATCAAAGTTTGAGATGAGGTCAATAAAAGCACCAACAACCTTACATTATTTTCAGTGGATTTCTACATAAGATGACAAAACAGCTGTGCTATAAGCCTGACTTAATAACAAATTATGAATAGGCATTAAAATAAATGATCATTACTATAGTTATAAAAAGATCCATTGCATGTGGATGCTTAAATTGTTCCATATTACTTAGGTTTACATATAAAATCTTGTGCTATCATCAGGACAAGAAAATTAGCCTTCATATCATAGATGAGTGAATACTTGGAAAGTATAAATGACTTGCCTAAGTCCAATAACCAGCTATTGAATAAGAAAGGACAGGCAAGTCTGCCCCACAAGGCAACTGAGAAGATAAGATGAGATGTTTCATAAACTGTAAAGTTTTGAGGCATCTTTTAATGTCTATGATTGTTAAAAAAAGTAATAAAGGCAAAATGGTTAATAACCAAGTGAGATTGAAAGGCTTATAATGAAACCAGCTATTCTTTTTTCTACCCTTCCCCACCGCTTTTGATACCCCTTCCCCGACTACCTCCTACCCCAAGTACCATTCTCCAAAAGCAACTACTTTTAATTATTTAACTATTTCTTCTGTTAATTACATTAAGGTTTAGCAGTATAAAAAATAACCACAATAATGCATATAGCAACCAACGCTACTAACTCTTAAATGTTTCAGAAACACAGAAACTTAGGGCCATCAGTAAGAATATCAATGGTCATTTTATAGAACTGCTACTCAATAGATTTTCATAAGATGGAATGATGGACAGCAAAGACCTTTTTTGTATATAGAATTTCATGGTCAGCTCTTTTTATTTTAATGGAAAACAAAAGTCGTCTGTATAATGTCAGGATATTCAGAGAGAATTATGTTGGCATATACTTGGAGTAGGATCGTCTCAACAGCAAAATCGCATCTGCCCAATAAAATGTTTCTTTGAAGCATCATTTGGCAATCTTTGTCTCAGCAAAGACAGTTCTCTAGTCATATGACCTAGTGATGGTCTTATGAGGACAACAGATTAGTGGAGGCAGGCTCTGAACCCAGGCTTTGTATGTGCCTAGTAGTGGGCAGGGACCGGATGAAATTTGTTCACAGAGAGCTCTCAGTTGTTGGGGGATGCCTATGGGATCTACAAAGCAGCACAGAGCACAAACTCTCTCCCACACTGTCAACGTTTTCTGTTGTCTTTAAGATTGCATCTCCCTTTAACCGGTGTCTGGTGGGGTAGAGATGGGGTTTCAGAGGATAAGTGTTATATAGCTTCTATAAGCTGCCTTATTTTTATATACAGCTTCTATAAGCTGCCTTATTTTTATGACCTGCCTTGAAATCTTAAGGGACAAGAAGAATGAAGGAGGCATCATTTATTATTTTTATGATGATATACTAAAATGGATTATTAATGCTCATCTCATTTTCATAATCACATGTTAAAAAAGGGATTATCAAGGTGTAGATACACTCAGAGATCAAGGAATTTAAAAAGAGAAGAATCCTTCACCTGAGATGCTACTATTGGAGCATTCAACTCTTCCCCCCACCCTGCCCCAACCTCCGTATTAAAGTGGAACAGGGAAAGCTAGACCTGCTTAAATGATGCTGGAAAGACTGCTTAAGTAATTGGATGCGTTGTCAGTGGCTGTCAGGAAGAAGGTCGGAGAATACCACAACTCCGTGGCTCTTTATCTGGGTTCAGTGATAAATGCCAGGCTCGGTTCACTCAGTCAGCTTGCCTCCCCTAATGATATGCTGAAGCATTAAAAATGGATTTCTTCTTTGTCAACAGTACATCATGTATATCTAAAATGAGTGGCAGTTTTGCACTCTAATTTGGTTCTCAGATTTTTTTTTTTTTTTTTTTTTTAGTAAGTTGGTACATGAACTTGGTCTGTGACATGGCTATAGCTCTACAAATTTTCAATTTTGAAAATTAGGTGGTTATCATAGAAAGAAGATAGCCAGAATCTTTGGGTTAGAGTACTGGCTATTAACAACTGTGGAAATCAGTTAATTAGAAATTCCTCTAAAGCTCAGTTTTCTCAACTATAAATTTGCAATAAAATATCTTTCTTATGGTGTTGTGAGGATTAAATAGAATAATATAGGTATAAAACATAGTAGGTCCTCAGAAAATGTATTCTGGAATCAGAAATGATTCTAGATAGTAATGCCTTTAAAAATTAAAAAAAATGATTCTCTGATGTTCAGTTGAAATTTTCATAGTTGAAAATTATCTAAATAAATTAGATGCAAACAACAACAATTATTGGAGGCTATGAAGCAACAGGACCACTCATTTAATGTTGATGAGAGTGAAAATCACTTTGGAAATATTCTGGTATTACCTAAAGAATATGACTACCCTGTAGTCCAGTAGTTCTGATTTTAGTTATACTTCCTCAGCCAGAGAAATTCTTGCTATATGTACCTGGAACATAATTTAAACATGATTTTAGCAGCGTTGTTTGTAACAGAAAGAAAACTTTAAATAATCCATCTATCTATCAGCAACAGATTGATAAACGATAGAATGAATAAGCTTTATAAAAGTGAACTGCATCTGTTTAAATCAACATAAAAGGATCTCACAAACATAATATTGATCAAAAAGGCAAGTTAGAAAAATATACAATATATACAGCTTTCCGTCTTATGTAAGGTGCAAAAACAAGCAAAACCAAAAAGCATAATTTAGATTATCTATCTATCTATCTATCTATCTATCTATCTATCTATCTATCTATCATCTATCATCTATCTATCTAATCATCTATCATTTAACTATGTATCTATACCTTGGCTAATTGAATTTAAATAAAAAATAAATAAAATTTAAATTAGAAGCCATATAATAAAATTATGAGTCATTGAATAACTGTGTATCTATGATTAAATCATAAAGGAAAACAAGGGAATGATTAATATGAGGTTGAGGATAGTGGTAAGTTTTGGTAGGGAAGGAAGGTGATGCTATTGGGAAGGGACAGAGATAACTTCTTAAGAAACTGGTTTTAGTCCTTTTTTCTTTTTTTATCGGAAAAAGGCTCTGTTTTACCTTCATTTTTACAAAAGCCTTAATTTTTTAGAGCAGTTTTAGGTTCACAGCAAAATTGAAAGGAAGGTTTAGAGATTTCCTATGTACTTCTTGCTCCCACACATGGATAGCCTCCCCATTATCAGCATCTCTCACTGAAGTGGTACATTCGTTACAATTGGTCAATCTATAGCAACACATCATAATCATCCAAAGTCCATAGTTCACATTCTGGGTGTTGCACATTCTATGGGTTTGGAGAAATATATAATGACATGTATTCACCATTATAGTGTCATACAGAGTATTTTTACTGCCCTAAAAAATCTTCTGTGCTCTTTTACCCCTGTGCCCATTTATCCCTTTCTGTCCCCCACTCCCCCAAATCCTGGCAAACACTGATCACTTTACTGTCTCCATAGTTTTGCCTTTTCCAGAATGTCATATAGTTGGAACCATACAATACGCCGCCTTTCCAGATTGGCTTCTCTATCTATGTAATGTGCACTCAAGTTTCTTCTGTGTCTTTTTCATGGTTTCATAGGTAATTTCTTTTCAGTATTGAATAATGTTCCATTGTCTGTTGTACCATCTTTTATTTATTCATGCATCAACTGAAAAAATATCCTCTTTGCTTCTAAGTTTTGGTGGTTATGAGTAAAGCTGTTATAAATGTCTGCGTCTTTGTGTGGACTTAAGTTCTCAATTCCTTTGAGTAAATGCCAAGGACTATGATAGCTGGAATGAATGGTGAGTGTATGATTCCTTTTGTCAGAAGTTAGCAAAGTGTCTTCCAAAGTGGTTGTGCAGTTTTGCATTTCCACCAACAATGAATGAGAATTGCTCCACATCCTCACCAGAATTTGGTGCTGTCAATTTAATCTATTTTAGTATTTCTGTTAACAGATTAGCACAAAGTGGATGGTTTAAGACAACAGAAATTTATTCTCTCACCATTCTGGCAGTCAGAAATTCAAAATCTAGGTGTTAGGACAGTTATTTCTTTCCGGAGGCTCTAAGGGAGAATCTGTTCCCGTGCTTCTCTTTTAGCTCTAGGGGTAATTCTTGGCATTGCTTAGCTGGTCTATGCCTCAACCCAATCACTGTCTCTATCTTCATGTGGTCTTCTCTGAATGCCTGTGTTCTCCTCTTCCATCTCTTATAAAAACATATGTCATTGAATTTAGGGCCCTCTCTACTCCAGGATGATCTCCTCTCAAGATCCCTAGCTTAATTAATCACATTTGCAAAGACCCTTTCCCAAATAAGTTCACATTCACAAGTTCCAGGTAAATGTATCTCTTTGGGGGTCCATTATTCAACCCACTACAGTAGGTGTACATTGTATTATTATTCTGTGACTGTAATAGACATATTCATTCTCTTGGGTGTTTGATATATTTTTCAGTAAAAGTAAATGTGCTTAAAATAAAAAAGTGAAAAGAGAAAATAGAGAAGAAATGTTTTAATGCCAATTGTGTGATTATGTTGTCTTCCCAACTTGACAATATAAAATAGAATTTTCTCATAAAGAAATATTTTCCTAACATTTCGAAGTAACATATCTTATTTATATATTTATATTTATATATGTATGTATACATATTACATATTGAATTCTCAACAGAGTCTAATTTTGAAATGTATTGAAGCTGAGTTTTCTATTCCTATATTCCTATTAGAAATACCATTAGGTCTGATGTTATGTTTGAGATTGTTTTTAATTTTGATGGTTAAAGTTCTGGATTCAAAGAATAAAGCATTAAATAAAAATTCTAAGTTGATTTATGAGTAGTTTCTTCTGATATCACTGGGAACTTCATGAAAGAGGAAAAAGAAAGGATCATCTGAAAGTAAAAGGTTCATCCTGACTCATTGCACAACAAATACATGTTTCTATTTCTGGCCACCATATTGACAACTAATTTCTAAAATATTAATAACCCATGTTGGAAAGGTTGTGAATATACAGACACCTTTTTCATTGCTTGTAGGAGATCATATCGTAATCTTTCCAGAATGAAATATGGAAGTGTGTGTTAGGAACTTTAAAAATATTTATTTATGCCCTTTGACCTAGTAATCTATTTGTAGGAATTTATATTGAGGAAATAAGCAAATATTCATCTAGATTTATATACAAATATATTTAATACAGGATCATTAGCAATTGTATAAACTGGAAATAACTATTTTTCCAAAAATAGGATCAGTAATCACTTCCAGTTGCAGTTTCCATTCCTATGTAACAAACTACCCCCAAAGAGTGGCTTAAAATACAAATGTATTATTACATTTCTTTGTGGGCCAAGAGCACAGTAAGGATGTACGGTCTCTGTTCCACAATGTCTGAAGCCTCAGGTAGGTTAACTCAAAAGCTAGGGGCTAGATGGAACAGCAGGGGTTCGCTGGGCATTTCTCTTTCTCCCTACGTGGCTTCTACGTGTAGCCAGTTTGGGCTTCTTCACAGCATAGTGGGCTCAGCATAGTTGAACACTTCACATAGTTGAACACTTCAATAATGAGTTTTATAAGAGAAAAGAAATAGAAGCTGTGCTTTTTTAGGGCTTGCTTGGAACCA
The DNA here is from genome assembly GCF_009762305.2 of Zalophus californianus. Lineage (NCBI taxonomy): Eukaryota > Metazoa > Chordata > Mammalia > Carnivora > Otariidae > Zalophus > Zalophus californianus. Next base: position 147,902,880 of record NC_045598.1, read on the forward strand.
GGAATAGTGTCTATCACTTCAACCAGATTTTGCTGATCAAAGCAGAGAGCCCACCCATATTATGGGGAGGGGACACAGACCCTAACTTCTGATGGAAGGAGTGTCAAAGAATTTGTGGCAATCTTTACACAGTCACATGTGATGATATAATAGTAACCATTTAAAAGTATTGCACTTCTAATTGTTGGAAAACAAAGAGGATAATCATTCTGAATAATACATCTTGGTTGTGATTATAAGGAAAATAAGGTGATTTCCAAGGAAATTCCAAAATAAGAAAGATGCTTTACATAATGGTGGGATCTTTGAACCAAAATAAAAATCTTCTATGGTAACTCCTTTGAAGACTGGTAGGTATTTGCATGCAATGTTTTGAAAAATTTATGCAAGTTGTTATCACTTTTATACCTTTATTCTTGTGAATATGAGAAAAATTGAATTTCATATGACAGCAAACTCAAAAAGAAATTGGTGACACAAATTAGTTGTAGACAGAAGGAAATGGTGACAAGTCTCTAGGGACATCTATTGCCTAAATAGATGGGAAGAAATACAAAGAATTAGTAAAGGAAAATACACACCAAAAAAATAATGAAAAAAAGACAAAGGGGAAAAATTTGAAAGCATATTTTAAGAAGAAAAAATATCACCATTTACCAGGAAATAAGTGAGAATCTCAACTATTGGAAACTTGTAACTCCACTATTTGGAATTTATTGAAGGTGAAATTTTAAAGGCATTGTTTTTTTCAGAGATGTCTGTAGAAACAAAATGTTAAATATAAAAAATATTGAAACAAATGAAGTCATGATTAGAGTAATGGTCAAGTAAATTATGGATAGTAATTTATTGGAATATGATATAACCATAAGATTAAAAAAATTAAAGACTAAGACTAAGAAAAACTGTTTACATGACAAAGCTAATTAAAAACATAGAAAAGTACAAGCATGTTAGAATTAACATTTTGTGAAAAATACAAATAATAACTGGTAGGCAGCTCAAACATGAAAATCTAGTAGGGATCTACAGATAATTGATCCTTGGTACGTGTGCTTAGTGTTGCAAATTTTACATTATTATGTAAGGAAGTGGTAAACCATTGTTGCCAAATATAAGACAGCAAAGCTTGGAATTTAAAATTTAATGACTATATTTTACTTTTTTTAAGATCAAAGGATTTATGTTTTTAAAGATTATTTTAAAATATAAGGAGAAAAGGAGGGTAGAAAGTTGTAAGCACACAGAATGATGAGATACTAGATTTATAAAATCACTCTCATCCTTCAGCAATTATGGTTTTGCCGACTATATTATTATAGTTATAAACCAACACTGTGATCTTTTTAAAGATTATTTATTTGTTATTTATTTATTTATTTATCTTAGAGAGAGAAAGCTCTTGCATGTGCAGGGGAGAAGCAGAAGGGGAGGGAGAGGGGGAGGAAGAGGGACAACCAAACTCTGAACTGAGCATGGAGCCTAACTGGGTTGATCCAATCACCCTGAGATCACAACCCGAGCTGAAACCAAGAGTGGACGCCCACCTGACTGAGCTACCTAGGTGCCCCACCTTTTTAAAGACATGAGGTTCTGTTTAGTATCCCTAAATCACAGAGCAACACAGTTATTGCCCTCCCTTCACACAGAATGAGAAAGAAGAGCTATTTATATGCTACTTCCTTAATATATGGCAAGGGTTAAACCAGGTCCACAAAAACTTACTTCTAATCATGATAATTTGTCAATTGGAAAAACTATTTGAAAGCATTTTCCCCCTTCCTACCTTGGAAGATTAAGTAAGGAAGAATGCAAGTATTAGTTGTCCTGGTTCAATTTAGAAAGGAATTTAAGACATAGACTTTGAATGTCATAAAACTTGTAAATATTTGCCTCAGTAGATGGTGTTATCCAATAGACAATGCAAAATCATGCCTGTCTCTTCCTAGACTCTTAAAGCATAGTTAATGTTCTCTAATAATGATAAGGACAAAAGTTGCAAGGCACGGATAAAAGGAATTTTACTAATAGCTCAATTTCTAGGGACCTTGGAGATACAGTCCAACTGTAATTTGGGAAGTCCAGCAATATTAAATAGTTACTCAAGGACTAAAAGCTAGTTAGTGAGTCAGGGCTTTGGCTGTTGTATTAGAAATCTCATCTGCTGCCTCAGGTTACCTTGGCCTTATCTTCTTTCATGCCCTTGGCCCTTGCTCTGCCCTATCACTTCTGGGAAGGCTGAGTTTCTGTGATCCTTGCAGGTTGGTTGCCTAAGGCTGTGCCCTGGAGTCTCCAGCTCCTCCCACCATTTCCATTTGTAAGTAACTTATGTCCCCAAATTATGATGTCAAAATATTTTCTTGGAATATAAGGCTAATGTGTGTAGACTAGTCACCCTATTTTTGTGTTCTAATATGGTGGTTCTGAAAGTTTAGCATGCATCCCAGTCATCTTCAGGGTTTGGTAAAAACATAGATAGCCAGGCCCCACTGCCAGGGTTTCTGAGTCAGTAGCTCTAAGGGGGTGGGAGAATTTTCATTTTTAAGAAGTTTTCAGGTAATGCTGATACTGCTGGTTCAGGGACTATATCTTGAGAACCATGGCTCTTATAAAACATTTTTTATGTCATTATGTTCAAGGCATATTTTGTTATTTATATACTGTAGGAATTATGGATGCTTCCTACTTCTTCCATGTCCTCTTGCTGGATGCTCATTGAACTTATGAGCCCAGTCCTAAGATGGCTGGTCAACCATCACCCGGTGGAGTGGTAGAGGGCTCCTAATGCTAACTAAGCTAATAAATCCTGCCGCTGCAGTCCAGCACCTTTCATGTTTAGGCTAAAATTGCTCTCCTCTAGAGATTGCTCAGCCCAATAGATTAGAAAACCCTTCACACAATGTCATGATCTAATGAGATTACTCTTTAACCTTCAATTTCCAGTAACATCCCAAATGCTAGGGAACTATTAAAACCACAGTGCAATCATAAAATGTATACTAATGATCTTTCAGTGACAAATGTATCTGAAGTAGGAGCCATTAGATAGAATAAGAATTCTAGATACACTATTTTGATTAATTCTAAGAATTTGTGGTTTATCCTTCACATGTGTTTCTGCATTCCTTTTTCCATATATCATTTTTTAAATGAAAAAAATCAATATAACAGTATTAGATTTTCCAAACAGTTCGCAATTACAACCAGTAGTTAGATAATAGTACCTTTGATATTGAGAATTACTAGTAGAGGTCAGCTGAAGGGAAAAGGGAGTAATTGCAAAATTAGCTGAATAAGAACCTCACCTGAATTACCCACACCATTTTTCTCTACTTTCGTCTCTACTTTGGGGTGAAGGTCCAGCTCTGGAAGAGCACCAAAATATCTTGTGGCTATATTGCAATGATGTAAATAAGGGACATCCTAGCGCATATTAAAACTTCTGTATCTGTCCCCCTCCCCTGCCTTTTTCTCCTTTGTATTGAATAAAAGCACATGGCTAAAAGTTATTCATTCATTCTACTTAGTCACATACTTCCCTGCTGCCTGGCTAGCCTAGAAAGGAGTCTAATTTGCTGATGATTACAATTAGGAGGGAATGATCCATTACATTACCTTTAATGAGCTGCAGCAGGTCACTTGGTTATGGACGGTACCATGCAAAGGTTGCGGTTCAGGGTGATAGGAAATCCCTGACAGCATCTTCCTGACATTTGTGCAGTGGCCATAACAGGAAGGACTGCTAGTTTGTAGTCATTGAGATGCCTGAACTTCACTGTATCTTTCCATTTGGACAGGCTTTAGTGTTACTACCTGAAGTGCTTAATAATTTATAAACAGAGCTCATGTAACTGACAGTTATGATGCACAGCATTAACTTAGAAGTGGTCCTGTAGGTGAAGGGATGATAGTTTCTACATTTATTATATTTCCTCTCCCTTGATTTTAAAGGTACATTTAAACTTCAGCCAGTAAATTCAGGAGCTCTGAAAACCAATTAATGATTTAGTTAAAAATTCTGCAGCAGAATGTATTAGATTGACTTGTCTCTGAGCATGAGCAAGACACTTCAATGCGGAAATTTCCATTTTAAGACATATATTTTTCAAAAGATTTACTTATTTATTTTAGAGAGAGAGAGTGTGTGTGTGTGTGTGTGTGTGCATGGGGGAGGAAAGGGGCAGAGGGAGACAGAATCCCCAGCACACTCCCTGCTGAGTGAGGAATCCAACGCAGGCTAGATCCCACAATCTGGAGATCATGACGTGAGCCGAAATCGAGAGTCAGACGCTTAACAGACTGAGCCACCCAGGCGCCCCTCCATTTTAAGACATATTAATATTTTTAAAAATAGATAAAATATAAGCCTTTCAAGAAGATGAAACAATAGGAAGGCAAATTAAGAATGTTTGCTTTATCTTACATTGAAAGGGATATTTAACCGATGACATGAACTTGGCTCTGTTGTATTTTTCTAGTTGAGCAATAAACAGAATGTTGATTTTATATATCACTCCGTAAACCATAACAGAATGTGCTTGAAAGACTTCTAATTTTTCAAAGACAAGTCTTTTCTTTTGCAAAAATCAAATATAAATGAAACTGCAGAAGCATGTCTTTTCTCAAGCCTTAGCTGTGGTTTAAGAAAGGTTATTGGATTAACGATAGGCATTTTTGCACTGGTGACTGAAAACGCTAGCTTTGCTTATGCCTAAGTAGAAAATACCTATATTTTTAAAACATAGATGGCTGGGGGGTATTCCAAGGGGGAGGGTAGTGGGGGAAAAATAAGGTCAGAGTCTGGAAAGAGAGTCCATTTGGATGTCACTTCAATAAAGGCATAAATCCCGAAGAACCTCTCCATTCAAGAGGATAAACCTATCATAGGTGAAGAACACTCACCTAATGATTTCAAACTCACAGCAATCTTCTCTGCATCATTATCATAAATTGCTATCTTGGCAAGGGAGATATAACTAAGGAATTCATTGTTTGAAGCAACTCTTTTGACAGTTTCTTTACTGGTTTGTGTTTATATGCGTGTTGCTGTCCCTCTTTGTGTCTTTGTCAACACAGCTTCATTTTCATTCACTGTGGTTTTTCTTATCACACGTGTTTTACCTTTGCATGAGTGGTTATTTTCTCTAAGTTCTGTCTGCAAAGGGAAAACAGAGAATGTAGAGGTTGCGTGGTTTAAAAAAAAAAAAAAAAGTTTGACTGGTTTAGGCACAGTCTCCTTTCATGTGGGTGAAAACACTTTAGCCAGGGCTGACTGTGGACCAGCCACTTACATCCTCAACATGAAGTGTCGAATTGTTCCCACAATGGTCTTGGTCTAATTGTGGCTGCAATGTGCACTGCATACATTGCACCTGTAGCTAACGGAGGGCTTAAACTACCCACAACAAGTTGCCTAAGCAAAGTAAGGGCCCTTGCCTTAGAGGTCCCCAAACACTTGAAGCTGCCTATTTTTATCTTAAAGATACTATTTGACAAACATCCCTTATTGTTGATAGAACTTACCTTCTATCTATCATTCTTTGCACTTATGTGTTACAGCGTATAATTTCTATACACTGGAATAGACTAAATCTGGGCATTTATATATATACATATATATTACATATATATATGTATATATATTAACTGAAACAAGATCCTTGTTAAATAGTTCCTGAAAAGAACAGATGCCACCCATTATCTTTCCTGGATGGAAAGCCTCATTTCTGCCAAGAGCAGATAAAGGGATAAAGAAAAGGTTTTGTTTTATGGCAAAGAGCCATGATCTGAGGCACCTCTTCATTATCACTATATATTTATACAAAATTTAGCAAGTGAAAACAAGACTTAGGGAATCACGTAAGCATCTGGTTAACAACTGCAGTATTTTTGCCCATCTATGAATTTTTAATAACCCAGCTGTATTTTCTAATTTATAGTTAGTACCTTTTGAACCCAGCACAGTGCCTTTGAAGTAGTACATACTTGCCAAACACACTTTTCTGAATGAAGCAGAGGATGTTGAAGCTGTGGCTTGTGGGTCATTTATACTGTTTTAACAAAGTATCTTTTACGTTTTTTCTTTTTCATCTCTCCCCTTACTCCCCCTTCCCCAACCAATTTCCTCTACTTGGGAAAGGGCTAATTCACAATTCCCATTTCTCTGTCCTGTGTTCTTCCTGGGAGCACTGAATATCTGGGTTGGAGTTGATATTGAAGTGGTGGCCTTTCTGATGAACCTAGCGGGTCAGTGACATCACGTGGCACTCTTTTGAAAGGGATGCAGGGAGAGAGACAGCACTCCCTTGAATGCTGGGCCACGGAGGGCAGGGTGGCGGGGGTGGTGGTGCAGAACGAGAGACCGAGGCAGGGCCTAACGATTAGCTGGTGCTGCCTTCTCTGCCCTTGGCTGTGATTTCATGGCCGCTGAAGCTTGTATCAACAGATTTTGCAAGGATGAAGACGTGGATATTTCCCAATTGTTTGACTTCTAAACTTCCTGGGTGACCTGCATTCCACTGGCTGAGAGGCCAGAGCTGAGCATGGATAGGGCGAGACAGGTTAAGACCTAAAGCGGAGTCCCCTAGCTTCTTCAGTGGATTGCAAGCTAATGAATAAGGAAATTTGATACAGGCCTTGAGGTTAGAGTTCAACAATCAGGATTTTCACAACTTTATGGGTAATCATGTCTTAAAGACGTTACTAAGTGGGCACACATCATCCTTACAACTCCTAGCAACCAGAGAGGAAACTGGCTTTGGAACTGTGGCCGGTGACGGCTTCAACAGGATTTTTATAATATTTAAGAGGAGTGACACAAGAAATTTTTACAGACTCTTGAAATCTTCAAAAACCATTTAAGTAGTTGTGACTACGTTTAAATCTTCTTGAAGAAGTACATATCTTTTAAAATATAATATTGAATTAGGATAATGGTACGGACACAGCTGATGCTGTAATTTTGATAAAATCCTTTTCTTTTCAGAAGTAATTTAGTGTTTTTTTTTTAATGGTAAGTGTCCTATATCTCTATGAAACACCATATTACAGATATAAATAAAACTTTATAACATTAATGGACATTTCCAAGGGATTCAGTATACTAGGAGTTTTAACATTGTGAGTTCAATGCATACATTTCAAAAATCTGACCAGCTCAATCTAAAAATTCCAGCTAAGTGCCTTAGTCCTACAAACTTTTATGAGTCCTGGGTTTTAAATTCTGGCTTCTCATGCTTAGACAAATAATATGACCAGGTAACTTTTTCATCCATATTGATAAAAGCACCCCTAAGGAATTTTGCTTCTCTACCTATAAAATGCAAGTCCGTGGGCTGGTCTTCCTGAAGGAACACCAGGAGTTGTCGAAACCATTTATGTACCTTTGTGGTTCACTTAGACATACTTTTCTCAGTTTGAAGAAATGCTGAGAAACTGGAGATGATCATTATTAGTACCTCAACCATGATTAAAGTAGCTTTTCTTTCTCCAGTGATAGATCGGTAGCTCATATTTGGGATTCTTGGCTTAGGCAAAGACTCTAACAAGTTCAAGTCAATAGCTGTGACATCTTCAGGGATGTCAGTTTTCTTCTAATAATGTTCTCCTCCTGTCATATTTTGGAAGAAAACCATTATGATATTAAAAAAAATAAGGGAATACTTCTCAACTGGTTCTTAATGGTCCCATATTTCTGATTGTAGATACGGCAGCTGTAGGGGACGCTGTGGTGTGCGACCTTGCCCAGATTCCCCCTTTAGGGACAAGGCTGAATCATCCCCTCAGCTGCCAGGAACGCTGGTGTAGCTCATATGCCAACATACGAGATTGAGACGTGCCCTAATTAGCCTAGTCCGCTTGTAGCTGAGTCCTTTCCCAGCAATTGCTCTCTGCCAAGGATTCCTGTCTTCCCTAATCCTATAGCCTCTCTCTGCGAGCAGCGCACATTCAGTGAGAGGGTGAGGCAAGGGTAAAATGGCCTTACCCTTTTGCCTCATTGTAGACAAATCTGAAGGCTTATCCAGCTGCAGAGTTCTTTAGGGGATTGGCTGAGATCTTGGTTCCAAATGCTTTTTTTAATTCAACTTCTTTTTCTACCAAATCCTGCTTTCCTCATTTTTTTATCAGTTCTGAGAGTACTCCCCAGAAAATGCTGGCTTCCAATTTTTAACTCAGAGGCTGTTCTCAGGGAACTCAAAACAGTGTAGGAATACAAAGTCCAAGAGAGTAGGCTAGGCAGAAGACGCTTCCCGAAACTTTCTCTTTTGCAAACCCTGCTCTTTTCCTGTGTGTGTGTGTGTGTGTGTGTGTGTGTGTGTGTGTGTGTGTGTGTGTGTCTGTTGCCTGAAAGCCTGTACATTCAGGCTCCGCAGATGGGCCATTTTAGTAGAACTTCTGTTAATATATTTCTAAATCTTTTAGTGCTAAGCCAAGCACCTAATACTAATTCTACTAGGCTATTGCTAGGCCATGAGATTATCGCCCAGAACAGACTCGGAAACAGCATGTGTTGAGAGCTGAGGAGTTAATGGGGAAGACCATCTTAGTGAGCACACACTAAACCATCTGCAAAACTTCACATCTCAGAATGCAAGTGACCGGGTGACTGCACTCTCTAAACACAAAGGGAAATGTTTCAAAAGTCAGGCGCCAAGAATGATTTGTTTTGCACTTAGTAAATCCCTTACAAAGCAGTCAGATATATGGATTGATCTCCAGGAAGGTTTGCCCCTCTGTCATGAGAATGCGGATATATGGCCCTGGGGGATTCTTCCATTTCCTAGGAAGATAAATGGTATATGGCCTAACCAAAGCTTGGCATTTACAAGTTTTGGGGAGATAATTTGGGATTTTCTGTAGGCCAGTTGTGGGGATGTTATAAAGAGGTTGCAAGGCAGAAATATGAAATAAAGATTGACGGAAGTCAAAGATAGCATAGGAAAGGATTTTTTCCTAGTTTTTGGCCACACTGGCCCTCTCATTCCATCATTTCATCATTCATTCATTCATTAATTCATCCATTTATTTAATATATGCTGGGCTGGGGTGGAAATATTAGGTGTTCAGACTGACACTCATTTATAGGAGCATGTGCTGACAACACATACATTTCAAACTCTGACCAGCTTAACTTAACAAAATGCAGATCTCTGAGCATCTCACCTCATTCCTACAAGCTTCTACCATAAGACATTGGAAAGGTACTCATTTTGAGAACACTGCTATCTTGCAGGGACTATTTGACTTACAGTGGGCACTCGGTCAAAGCAAGAGAGCCGGGAGAGAGCTCAAGCAGAGTAGTTGGTTAGAGTAACCCTGAACTGTGGTGGTGGCAGTCCCAGGGCAGAAGACCCACAGATTCAAGTACTGCTTTGGCAATCTCCCACCTGTGCACAGCTCAACTGGTACACAAATCAAGCAAGTGTTGCATTCCCCCACAGTTAGGAGACCTTTGTTACATGTTTCTGTTGCCCTTTCATGGACTTTGGTGACCTTAGCAACTTCACTGTCATCCTTCAAGCTATATTATCTTGGTGGTAGTGGTGGCAGTAGAAGTTCTGGAAAACCATCAAACTTGCTCATTGATTGTATCCACAGTACCTGCCCTGTGTTAAACAACGTGCATAGAGTGATGAAGTGATGAACAAGTCAGATAGATAAGGTTCTTGCTCTCAAGTGCAGATGATGTGTTATTCTTTTAGAGAATTAGGTGAAGCAAGACCACAAGCCAGTGCAAGGCTGTATATACATTTGCTTGTAGAGATCTTGTTAGCTTTTGTATGGGCAAGAATTTTTGACTACTTAGGATAGCGTTTGATAATGTCAGGGAAACTGCATTTTAGGGGAGGGGGGACATTGCATTTTTGAGGCATTATGGTGTGTGTTAGGTGTATGACTCATACTGGTATTTTCTAACTATAGAGAGAGCGATCTATATGGACTTGCTGAAGTTTGAAACTTGAAAAAGTGGTATATGCTTAATATCAGACCAGAGAGTTGGAGGAGCACAGCCCAATAAATTATCTTTTACTATATAGCAGGTGTCTCAGCACTTTGTGTATTGCCAATCTTGGGTGGGAAGTCACTAGAGACTACAGGACCATGAACTATAGGCCATGGTTCTCCTTAGCAACAGGTACCCCTGGGAGTAGACTTCTTGGTGTATTCTGGGGGGAGGTGAACCCCTGTTGGTGTCCCAGTAACTTCCAAGAAACAATGTTTCCACTAGAAGGCAAGTTCAAAGGGTTAACTTTAACTCGGGGGAGAAATTTTTAATCTATTGACCTGGCTTTGTAGAATTCTATGAACTCCTTAACAGGCAGGAATCCTTCCTAAGGCTCTTTTGGACATTGCCCTTGGGTTGAAGAGAAACTGTTGGGATGTAAATGCCCCCATCAATCTTCCAACACCAAGGTGATATTCTTGAGAGCACTATGGTCCTGTACAAAACTACATAAACACCACTGTGACTCTGGCACGTTATGCACCAGTTTTCAAAGGATATTTAAATTTGTTCTATGTAAGAGTTAATTGATTCATATTATTCACTGTCAGCCCACACTTTATTATTCACTTTACCCACACTTTAGGAGGCTTCTATAAAAGTAGCTGATAGATTTGTAAAGTTTTTTTTTTAAATACTGTATATTATTGGTTTTAGAATATAATCTCTGGGGAACCTTGGTTTACAAGCTTATGAGTTACATGAGGCAGTGCCTGCTACTTAAGTAGTCAATTTGTATTCTTTGATGAGGATGATTTTTGACTTTGATGGCTTGACATATAAATAGGAGGAGGTATTATTATTAATCCTTTCCCCATAAGGATCCTTCTATCTGATTGCGTTCAATAATGTTCCATGAAATTAACTCATCTTAGAGCTCTGGAGAGAGCAGAAAGTAGAAAACTAGTGAGATCACAAGTGTGCAGCTAATCACAGATCTTCTTTGGTAACCAGTTAGAACTCAAAAAAAGATCACATCATAAGAAATGAAAGAACATCTGGTAACTGGAAATCTAATATTAGCCATTTCTCAGGAGAGGTACTAAATTTAACTGATGAGCTAAGGAGTGAATTTGAATATATGTATCTAGTTTTTCTGTGGTCAACGGTACTTTTAGGAAGCAAGTGACACCTAATATACTTAAAAATTCTAAGAAAAAACAAGTAATCATCTTGAGTAGAAGCATAACATGTTTACATTGAGGTGTAGTTCCTCAGATTTTAAATCTTCCTAGAAACCAGAGAATGGTCAGTATAGGGATGCCTTAAAAGGAGTATTAAATCGAATTGGGAACTTAGTGTATATTTTTTGAGACCCTAACAAAGAATTCTGTTATTATTAGAATTTGATTGCCCTTAAGGTAACCTCTTGCATTTTTAATTATATATGAGTATGATTTGCATCAATTTACTTGCATGGATCTGGATTCTCAGTCAAAAGAGACATCAAAAAAAAAAAAAAAAATCATCTCCCTTATTTAGCCAGAAGGTTGCCACTTATTTTTTTGGCCTAGAACTCTGATCCAGGTAACATTGCCCTTGAACACTATAAATTCAGTGGCTGTGGTGGGTACATATAAAGCTTGTTTCACATAAAAATTGATGCCATGTGGTGGACATGCTTACCTGGTTTACCTAAATATTTAATATAAATAGGGACCATATCCCAGTTTTGGTAAAGATAGTATAATACAGTGATTAAGAGCATGGGCTTTGGATCAGATACAGTTATTCATATTTTAAATTCCAGTACAATTAACATACCATGTTATATTAGTTTCAGGTGTACAGTATATACAATGGAATATTACTCAGCCACAAAAAATAATGAAATCTTATCGTTTGGACACATTTTTTTTTTAAATATTTATTTATTTATTTATTTGAGAGAGAGAGAAAGAGAGAAAGAGTGAGTTGGGGGGGAGGGGAAGAGTGAGAGAATCCTCACGCAGATTCCCTGCTGAACACAGAGCCTGAAGATGGGCTCGATCCTAGGACCCTGAGGTCATGACCTGAGCCGAAACTGAGTCAGATGCCTTAACAGACTGAGCCACCAAGATGCCCCTGGATCAGATCCATTTAAACCTGAATCATGGTTCTACTACTTACTGAGTGAATGATTAAGGGGAATTTGTTTAACTTGTAAGTCATAGTTTAACTATATTACAGAGCTATCAGTAGGATTGAATGAGATGTCTACATAGAGCTTGGCTTAGAAATTGGCAGACAAAAAAGTTCTAATCTGCTGAATATATGTGGTTTGGATAATTATTAAAACATTAATGTGGTCATTTCCACCGGGTACTTTGTAAGGACAGCAAAGCAATGTTTTGATAATGGACTAAAATGTACATCTATTTTAGTTACACTCTGTTACTTTAAGAATAAATGTATTTGGAGTATGTGTAGTATTACAAAATAGTTATTATAGTGTATTTCTGTGGTCAGTAAAGTTCTTAACAATGAGCTCAAAGTTTTTTTTAAGTTAGTATGAATCCATCCTTTGTCCATGAACTCAGTTCTGTTTTCCCAACTTGCATTTCCCAGTTGGGCTTCTCACTGTAGTTTAGTCCGAACTGATTGCTTCCTGTGTCGGTGGTGATCTAACTGCATGGAGGTCTCAGCCTTACTGCTCTGAGTTTAGACTTCAGAAGATAGATAGATCTCTGCTTCAACCACACAGAGCTCATCAACTGACTTCTTTTCCTATTTGCTTTAGCAAAAGTCTTAGTGCCCCAAGAAAGAATGATGCATGCTATAATCAGTTAAGTTCTGTCTTTTATTTTATCTATTTGCTTTTTAACTATTTGTTGAACTATTACTATGTGCTAGGCACTGTGTTAGGTTCTGGGAAGGTAATGGTAAGCCTGACACAATCCCTCAGGTAGAGCTCACAGGTGGAAAGAGACAAGCAAACAAGACTATTAGAATATAGAATATAAGTCATTTCCTGCCAATCTTGGTGTGGGGTCAGCAGGGTCCTGAAAGACTTTCTGAGGGAAAGGATCTCAAAGCCAATACCTGTAGGATGAATTAGCCTGACTCAGGGTATGGAGAGGGGTGGAAAAGACCAGTCCATATAGAGAAACTTACATATTCAAAGGTCAGTGAGCAAAAGGGGCTTGTTTGCTCTGGGAATTACAAGTAGAAAAGGTTGGATGCAGCGTCCAAGGGTGGGACTGTAAGCAGGCACCATATGGTCATCCCCTATGCAAAAAAAAAAAAAAAAAAAAAAAGTCTCACAACAGACCCTTCACGAGTGGTTTTATTTTATTTATTTTTTATTATGTTATGTTCACAAGTGGTTTTAAACCAAGGTCTGATTCCCTAGAAGTGAAATGTCTATCTTCTTGTTCTTTGATATCCTAGCCTGACAGCTTAGTTACATGGGTGCTCTCCTTAGAGCCCACACACCCTCTTCTGTGAGACCCATTCCAGAAGCCTCATTACAGCCTAATCGGTACCCATGGAGTCCAGGACCAGCTACACATTTTTGTTGCTGTCACAAGGATCTCCACAGTGGGCTTGACACTGTCTGCCCTAGAGTGACTGTCTTCTTGCCCAGACCATGGGAAATGGATAGGAAACTCATTTGCTAAACTAGTATCTGTTGATTATAACACAATCGCATTTCTGCAGAGCTGCACACACGGGGGAGAAGAACGAAGCAATGCCCTGGCTCAGTGCTCTGCACTTTGGCAGATGGGCTTCAGCTGCCCAGAGAAGACTTTTAGCACATTTTGAACCCCTCTTCATGGTAGGGGAGGATTATAATTATGGAAAAAAATTGGTATTTTAAGACTTTCTCTAGCCTGGATTAAGTATTTAGGGTACCATGAACATTTTTTGATGATGCCTCTCCAAAAGGTGAATCTTAGGGTTGTGATTATAAGAATAAACTCTGACCACCAATTTCAGCACCCAGTCTATGAAAAGTCAGGTAGTTTTTGCACTGAGAGTATTTCCAACTCAAAACAGCAGGTGTGATGGCACTTTTGAAAAACACCAGCTGAAAAGTCTTTAGACAAGGTTAACTTTTTCATCAGCAGTTGGTATAGCCTAGATTTAGCCTAGTGTAATGTGATGCAGGGATGCAGTGTATACATGGGAGTTTCCTACTTAAATTACACTTTATCTGGAACTCAGAAGACAAATTGGTCAACTATGAACATGAAATTGCTAGAAGGCAGAGAGCAAATAAAGAGGGATTGGAGGAGTTTTCCATTTGCTTCACTATGGTCTCCTGCCTCTACCAGTCCATACCAAAAGAGGGAAATAGTAATGATTACTTCAGCTGCTTTTTAAATTTATTCTATGGAAGGGTAAGTCTGGTACTTCCTGCATTGTCATTTTTATATGCACTTTCATCCCTGGACCAACATAATGACTGCGGGAGAAGTTGTACAAATGGAATGAGATCATGTGTGCACAAAGGTTTTAGAATGTTAAAATGCTGTACAAATACATGTTGTATTCTTTTTGCTAGCTTCTGTGTGAGGAGACATTAGGAAGCCTTGTAGTGGAGTGATTTAGAGTGTGGGTTTGGGGTCTCCCCTGTCCCCCCCTCCCTACTGTGTTGTACTCGGCAACTCATTTGAGCTTCATGGAGCTTGACTTCCCTCTGTAAAATGGAAAGAATAACAGAACTTAGCACCTGGGAGCTGTAAGTAGTTGAGACCGAAGTGGAGCCTGCGGGGTGGGGGTGGGGACAGTGAGAGATGAGGCAACGTTTAACTTCCAGCTCCAACAAGCCTCTCAAAAACATAGGTTTCCTTGGCTGAAACTAACACTTTAGGAGTATTGTGAGAATTAAATGAGACAGTACTCATGCCTTTGGGTACACAAAGTGACATGTGATAACCTTAGTGTCTTTCAAGGGTAGCTCTGGCCTTAGCAGTAGTAGGGAGCAGTGCCTTTAGCTTGGTGGGCAGTATGAAACAGCACCCCTGCATGGACATCAGCCCTTCATGTGTTGCACTGGAGTGGATAGCAGTGGGGAGCCAAGGCATCATCATGAGCCTTCAGTGTTGGGTGTGGATGACCAACCCTTTATCAAGGTCCATTTACTTTTCTTGTAGGCAACTATTTTACACTAAGACCAATGAAGACTGGATCAAGAGTAAGCAGACACTTATGGTTTCTGGAGGAATCTTTAACTTCTCCTCCTCCATTTTCCCATACCCTTTTATCGAAATTTAGGGCAGTAGGAAGGGGAGGATTTCCCTATCCACTATTTTCTGTCTGCTAACTCTCTGTAGACTGTAACTGTAGTGAAGGTATTTGGATGACACCTGTGATGTCAGGTCTGGGCTCACTGGCAGAGAAGTGGATAACAGGGGCACCCATTCATTCATTTGACAAATATTGATTTAGCACCTGCTATGTGCTGGGCCTTTTACCAGGAACAGGGATACAGCAGTGAATATGAAGTCAAACATCTCTACCCTTCTGAAGCTTACATTTCAGAGGGAAAGATAGATGTGAACAAGGAAAAAACTGAGTACAGCCCCTGGTCTTAAGTGGCATGAAGGAAAATGAAGCAAGGAAGATGATGGAGAATGGAGGTTTCACTCTTCATAGAACTCGAAGACAAAAGTGTTTGGCATGCTTGTTTTATGTCTGCTTGATGGTAGAATGGTGATGAGAGAATCAGGAGGCAGCAGTTGGTACTGTTGGTGTCAGCAGCTGCATCTTCCAGGCAGGGTGGGAAATCTACATTCAACATTAGAGACAGACCAAGCCTCCTGCCAGGGATTCTGCCCTTGAAACATAGTTATTTCTTAGTATTAGAGATAATTTTCTTCTGGGTTCTGTCTTAGGCTCTGAACTTGGTCCCTCATCTTCATTTGATCTCCCCTAGGCTTTGCTGCCTTCTTACATGGTTTTGGAGACTAGCACACATGTATATTGTGATTAATATAAAGCTTTCCTGCTATAATCATGTCACATAAGTAACTGCGAAGGCTTGATTTCTGTTATTTGAGAAAATAGGAGCTGGGGCATCATAAGTAATGAGGTAAAATTCAAATCTCCATTTAGCACAATATTTCAGTATCTTTTCTTACCCTGCTTTTTTTTATGAGAAATGCCAATAGATATATTTATTGATCTGAATTTTACTTCCTTTACTCTTTTTCCCCTACTTTCTCCAATAGGTGCTACTAAGCAGTAAAGTATCCAACTCTGAGCTTTTAAATAAAGAAGGAGGCTAAGAAAGTGGGAATGTTCCACTAAGGAACACTCAAACTTTAAATCATAAAGAGTTAACTGCTCTCCCTAACTTATGACTGGCTCCTTCAGTAATGTGGCTCATTGTATATTGTGCTTTTCTTTAACTGTCTGAATTTTACGAAGCTGATGTAATCTTTGGTACTAATTGCCAATACTTCAAGAAAAGGTTGTTGATATAAGAGAATGTCATCATTTCATTTTTCCTAACAGTACTTCATGCCCCATATTACATATGCACATAACACAGAATAAAAACACACACTGGAAACATTATGAAAAGTTTCCCATTAGAGAAGAGTGGCTATGTAGAAGTGAAAAATACCTACACTCAAAATGGAAATGATTTATGACCATGCAGGACTGGGTTTTGGGCGGGCCACAAAGGATTTGGTAACCCAAATAGTGTCTAGAAAGTCCACACATTTGGGAAATCTTATTGGGATTTTTATCATACCTTTTTGCTAGTTTGTTGAACAAATACTTCTGCTACTGAAGAAAATAAAAATTAGAATCTGTTTAAACAGAGTGAGTCCTTCACAAATAATTTTTTGAATTTAAAAAAATTCACTTTAATAGCAGATTCTATTCTTTAATAGTACAGTTTTTAAATTCATTTCATTTCCTGGGCCAATTTTTTTTCACTTTTTCCAAAGTAACATTCATTGTATCATTATCTTTGACAAGTTGAGTATTTGGTAGTTAAAGCTTATAGTCTTAGAGTTTTGTGAGTTTTTTTTTTAAGAAAGAAAAAATCTGTAATATCTTATTAATCTTTATTAATTTCATGTGAAATAAGAATGAGTTAGATGTCTTTATAATTTCTGTTTTTATAGTATGAAAAATGAAAAGTCATCAATTGCAGTCTGGCAACTTGATTTAATTTTATTCTTTTTAGCTTACCTTAAAAATTTCCTTAACATATAAAATAAGGGTTAAAAATTTTAATGTTTAGGGCAACCCTCTTGGGTCACCTCCCTCTTCAGGAGATCTGTACTGTCGCTCAATAAACTTTGCTTTGTTGCCCACCAAAAAAATAAAATACAACAAAAAATAAAAAAAAATAAAAATTTTAATGTTTAAAGATGGTCTTAATTATGTTTTTTCCTGTTAATAAATACATGACTGTCAGTTCTTGGAGCTCAAAAACTATACTCACATTGTTCTTATTACTAGATTCTTTGTAGGTTTCAATGCATGCCAGTTGGACTTGCTAGAGGACTCACTCAATCCTACAGAACAACTGGATGGCAAAGATAAGTAAGCATCATTCCAGTTGAAGTCAAAAGTGTACTTGCTAGAACACTATAGAATATTCTATAATTCACATACTTACGTGGTTTATGAAGGTGACTAACTGATATGATAGCTCTTTAAAGAAAATTAAAGTACAGTTTTATGTTCTCTAGGGTTGTGGTATCCAAATTTTTATTTATGCATCTTTATTAAGAATTTTTAAGCACACATTTCCAATAATAAATAAAATTTGATGCATACTACTTATGTAATTATAACCACTAATTTATACATATTTATTTATACATGTATATAATTATGTACATTTCGAAACATATAATTTATAAGTTAGAAAAATAGAGTGAGGATGGAAAAGATAGATAGTATCTCAGGGTGAAATGTAAATTTAGGACAAAGTTTCTCATTAGTGATATGGGTTTATATTAAATAGTCCTGCCAATAGGTTAGAAAACCTGGATCTTTTCCTGTCAGATCTGCTTAGGTGGCCACCATCTATACCTTGCTATGGAGCAGATGGTAAGATCCATCATGTCCGAGATAAAAGAGTATTAAATCTGCCAGTTTCTTAATTTTGCTTGTACTTGGCAAACTATCAGGTCTGTCAGTTTCTTGTTTTTATCCTTGTATATTTGGGAAGAAGCCACTTGTCCATTTTGGTGAGGATTTATCTAATAATAGTAAATAATATGATCTACAAACCAACTCATCTGTACATTCCAAGACAATAGTATGCTGCAGTATGTTTTATCTATTTATTTTTTTAATGTAATTTATTTATTTATTTTACATTTTTTAATTTTATTATGTTATGTCAATCACCATACATTACATCATTAGTTTTCGATGTCGTGTTCCATGATTCACTGTTTGCGTATAACACCCAGTGCTCCATGCAGTACGTGCCCTCTTTAATACCCATCACCAGGCTAATCCATCCCCCCACCCACCTGCCCTCTAGAACCCTCAGTTTGTTTCTCAGAGTCCATAGTCTCTCATGGTTCATCTCCCCCTCCGATCTCCCCCCCTTCATTTTTCCCTTCCTACTATCTTCTTTTTTTTTTTTTTTAACATATAATGTATTATTTGTTTCAGAGGTACAGGTCTGTGGTTCAACAGTCTTAGACAATTCACAGAGCTCACCATAGCACACACCCTCCCCAATGTCTGTCACCCAGCCACCCATCCCTCCCACCCCCCCACCACTCCAGCAACCCTCAGTTTGTTTCCTGAGATTAAGAATTCCTCATATCAGTGAGATCATATGATACATGTCTTTCTCTGATTGACTTATTTCGCTCATCATAATACCCTCCAGTTTTATGTTTTAAAAGCAAGCGCAGTTCCCCCCCAACCTTCCTGAGATTACCTAGTATAGCAGATGGGAAACTTGACCTTCTGAATCAAAGGACTAAGGAGAGGCATCAAGGGAGGGCTCCAGTGATAGTCACATAAGGATTATGGTAAAACTTAGTGGATTTCTCATTTATAGATTAAAAACAAATATAAATAAGGGCCCTGTAATTTTTTTCTGGACCCAAGTGATTTATATTGTACACTCCTTCCCAAAATTTGGGATCACATATTCTATGGTAGCATACTCCAATATATGTTTATTTGTTTGGAAAAAATACACATCATATTGTCACAAAATATACATGTTTATTATAATATATGAAAATATAACTTTTGAATTAAAGAGGATAAGATAAAATATACTTAAAAAGAAGCTGTAGTGTTGTTATTTTCTTACCATTGTGGCTTGTTTGATTGCATACCATTTTGGAAAACACTTTTCTAGGGACTGAAGCCCTGTTGGTGGAAATTCACACTTTGTTTTCAAGCAGGAGAGGAGAAATATGAATGATTCAGGAAAAAGAAGTGACGACAATAAGTGATCATGTTTATGACTTTCCTCTTTTCCTAACTTCCCAAAAGAAATTGCACTCAGGGATGTGAGCTGGAATCCTCCGTTCTCTTGGTTCTGTCCTTATCTCAATTCTCAAGCCCCTGGTGAGCTCTTATCATAACCCAGAACCTCAAGTTTAATGGACAAATGTTCTATCTAAGAGACACCATTTTATCTTCAAATCTGTCACTTGAGATGAAAAGCAGGCCCCCGAATCTTTGAGCTAAGGAATAGAATCATTCTGTAAGGGTCGAGTGGTGACATGGAGAGCAAGTCATGTTGAGAGATCATGTGCTCTGTTTTCTGAAGCATAAACTGTGGTCGTAACTGAACAGGTAGTACTTTCTAGTGTTTCCAAACTTTACTAATACTTCTATTATAAATAGTATCTATCGATTTATATGTCTATTCAAGAGTGAGCTTATTTTGTTCTTATTTTATATTTAACCCACTAAAGGATGCACCTATATTTTTTCCTTTCTTTCCTAAATTTAATTTGTTATAGTAATGACCACATTTGCCAGAAATGATTATATTAATTCAAAAGCTGAAAATTGTTTTCTTTACTCTGTTGCATAGATAAATTATTGAATGCCCATGGCTTTTGGATAAGTATGGTCAAATGATAATTGCATTCACATTTTTGGTATCAATTTTCTATTACTCTAATTTGTTAAAATGCTTTTGTATGTGCAATAGTCTCTCATTAAATCAGGCATTCCTTAAATGGTATTAATTAACATGTGTAAAATCTACCTTGAAAATTCATTTAATTTTACAAATTATACTACTTCATGATAGTATCCCTGGAGCTTCATCAATTCTCTGATTTCTAAATAATTTTGAAGTAAAAAGGATTTTTAATTAAAAAAAAACTGAAGTTCTTTTTGCAATCATATTTAGCAGGAAAACATTCCATCATAGACTTGCAAGAGTCACTTGGATGATTTCATAGGAGTAGTTTTATCTATCTAATCTGTAGTGTGCCTATTAGGTGTTCAATCTGGTTAGTAGGACAAGGTCTCTACTTATAGTAGGAGACATGTCAGCAGGGATGACTATGATACAAGTGAATGTAATGTCAATAGAGCAAGATTAAGGTCCTTCTGACATCCAGAGGAGTGGAACACTGGGATGAAAGTGGAAGAAGATGTCAAAGAGACCCTCACAGAGAAGCAAACATTTCAGCTTGACCTTGAGGTCCAGTGGGCTGAAAGGCATATCTGGTTGGGAAGATTTCAGTGGCATTACTCTGGAGATCAACAGGCTGTTTGGGGAACTGGGAAGTTTTCTCAGTGAGGTTAACATATGGGATTCAGTAGGGGGTAGAGAAAGAATAATAAAAGGTAAGGCTGGGGATATAGTTCAGGATCATAATTTGAATTTGATGGTAGAGATATGTTTGGACAATGACAAATTATCTAGGACAGGGTAGGAAAGACAGTTTATACTGATAGGGAATGGCTGTCAGGAACCCACCTGTTAAGGCCCTTTTTGGATTCAGGAGGAAAACTTATGGCTACAATCCATTATGAAAGAGGTGAGGAAAGAGTGTGATTTTGCAAATATTAATCTAAGGTTTCCAAGCAAAGGAGGGACATAGCCAAATCTGCAATTTGAAGAACAAAATAAACAAAACACCACTCTGGTATCTGTGAGAAAGATAGATTAGAGAGGAAGGAAGTCAAAGTTTAGTTTGACTAAAACGTCATTGAGATAATTCAGATATGCAATGATCAGCATGAATTAGAGCAGTGACAGAGAAAATGGAGAGGAGTGGCCTGGCAGAAACAGGGGCAGAACAAACTTCTTAAAACTGATTGGATTTGGAGGGTGAAAGAAAAAGAAAAGTCTACGACTTTAAGTCAGTTTTTCATTTGTGGATTTGAGTGTTGAATCAGCTATCTACTGCTGTGTAACAAACAACTCGAACATTCAGACTTAAAATGACAATCATTTCATAACCTCATGAATCTGTGGGTCTAGTGAAGTCTCCTGATGTAGTTTGGGCTCATTTATGGGTCTTTCTTCAGGCTGAGGCAGCTAGGACAGCTCTAGTTATCATTGCGGATTTGTGGGGCAGCTGGGGCAATTCTCCTTGACATGTGTCTCATTCTCCTTGTCCCAATGTGTTAGTGTGGTACTGTGATCTATAATAAGAAATATACATCTGGTCTTCATCTTTTTTTTGGCACAGAGCCTCTAAAACCCTTGGAATTCCCTAAGTGATGAAAACTATAAAGGTTATTTTTATTATGTAAATGAGGTAACTTTTGGACAACATCAAAGGATGGAGACTGATTGTCAGGAGAACCAACCATTGATTAGAAGGTTGAAACTTTCAGTCCCAGCCCCCTGAACCTTCTGGGAGAGGAGAGGGGCTGGAAGTGGAATCAGTTGCCAATGGCCAATGGTTTAATCAATCATGCCCATCTAATGAATCCTCCATAAAACCCCAAAAGGATGGGATTTGGAGGGCTTGCAGGTTGGTGAACACATGGAGATGCATGGAGAGTGGCATGCCTGGAGAGGGTGTGGAAGCTCTGCACATACCTTTCCCCCATACCTTGCCCTATGCATTTCTTCCATCTGGCTATTTCTGAGTTTTATATATATATATATATATATATATATATATATATATATATATTTTTTTTTTTTTTTTAAATAATAAACTAGTTATCTAGTAAGTAAAATGTTTCTCTGGATTCTGTGAGTTGCTCTAGCAAATTAATTGAAGGAGGGGTCAGAATTGAGTCAAACTGTAGAATATGCAGTAGTGTTGGTGAATTGCTTGGTGGTGTGGGGAAATCTCATGACCACATTGGGATTGGTGATCAGAATTATAATTAGGTGTCACAATTTGAGAGGAGTATGTTTTTCTTATGGCCAATGGTGGAGCTACAAGAGGGCACAAGGAATAACACAAGGCTTTTGAGTTCTAGGTTTGGAAATGATGTTTCATCATTTCTTGCCACAGGCCACTGACTAAAGGAAGTGATATGGACAAGCCCAAAGTCAAGGGCTAAGAAAGTTCACTCCACTCACAATGAGGCCATGACAAGAGTGTCAGTGTTAGGATGGTAAAAAGTCGGGAACAATAATCCAATCTACCACATTGTGGTGTCATCATACTTTTCAATGGAAAAAAAATAGTTTTAGAATAATAGTTTCTTTACAATGAAGAAAATGCTATATTTTGTTGTATTATATTTGTGGGTGCTAATGAATAAACTTGAATCCAGGAAGATCAGCCAAAGGGTAATTAAGCTTAAATTAGCCTGTTTTTTAATGAAGAACTATAACTCTCTAGGTTGTTTGCACTGGATTGCTTCCAGGAAGCAACCCCTACCCCCCGCCTTCCCCTGCAAATTATTTGCAGTCACTAAATATCAGGAGAGGAGTTGTGGGATTTCGTCTGCAGTGAGAAAACCATTAAGAGGGAATTCTCAAGTTCCCCAGTTGAAACTTATTTATTTGGTGAAATAACAGTAAAGTCATGGTTAATTTGATCAAAGTTGCAAATTTGTGCTATCTTAAGGTTATGAAAATTCCAATTTCTTTATTTTTTTTTAATTCAGTATACAGAGACACAGTTCCCTAGTATATTTACGGTTTCTAATAACACAATGGGTGATAAGTTGAGTAAATAAAAAAGAGGACAATGAAAATGAAGCACATATAATTTATGTTGTGTCTCACCAAAATACAAATATACATCCTGACACTTAAGAATTAGAGAGACTGCTGAAATTTAAGAACTTTACGTTTGATATTGTGTGGTTGAGCAATCTACTTTCTCCCAGGATTGCTTTTGTGCTTGGTTAATATGCTCTTTGAAAGAGTCAGCAATATGAAAAGTAGTGTAATACCATGGGCAACAGGGCACGGGGGCACACAAAAATGTATTGCAGGTGAAAATACCAATAAGTTCCTTAACATTTTATAGACCTATATCTGTATCCCTACCTATCTAATCTGATAATTATAAAATAGAATACTTAACAAAAAAATGTTCAAGACCTAGTTGAGGAAAACTACAAAACACAAAGTAGATTTGAAATAATGGACAGGCTTAACCATGGTTTTAGACTGAAAGGCTCATCATCAGTAAAATGTCAGTTCTCTCTAAGTTAATTTATAAATTCAATGCAATCTCTATAAAAACACCATCATGTTTTGTTATGGACCTAGACAATTTAATTATAAAATTTATTTGGAAGAGCATAAAAAGCAAGAACATTCAGGAAAACCCTGAAAAATAGGAGCAATGAGGGGGAACCAACCCTAGCAGATTAAATGTATATTTTAAAGCCTCTATAATTAAAGCAATATATGTTGTCTCATGAATATAGACAGATAAATTAATATAACATGTTATAAAAATCCAGAAATAGGCTCAACATTGCATATGGAAAATTAGCATACAATAAAGCGCTATCTCAAATTAGTCATGAAAGAATGGAATTTTTTATTAAGTGAGTGAAGATAACTAGATAGCCATAGAAAACAGTAAGATTGGATCTAATTTCTCATACTACCTATTATGCTAAATTCATATGGATTAAGAGGTGTAACTGTAAGTAATTAGCTCATATAAATACTAAAAGGAAACATGAGGATTTCATCTATAAACTGGGAATGGGGTAAACGTTCCTAGTTAGGACTCAAAATCCAAAGCCAATAAAGGAAAAGACTGATACATATTGATCAATCAAAGAAAGAAACAAAAACTTCCTTATGGCATAAAAAAATAGAACATAAGTAATGTATAAAGACAAATGATGAACTGAAAAAAAATTGGACTCACTTCACAGTCAAAAGGTTAATATTCCTAATAAAATAAGAGCTTCTAAAAAAATAAAGAAAAAATCCAAACTTCATAGAGAAATGGGCCAGAAAAGAAGTACAACTAATTTTTGAATATATGAAAAGATGCTTAACCTTATTCATAATAAGAGAAATGCCAATTAGGAAAAAAATCCAAAAATTGACAGCATACCCTGTTGGTGAGGCTAAAGGGAAAAGGCACTTTCATATATTATTCATGGGAATTTGATAATATCTAGCAAACTCCCATATGCATTTATTATCTGACCCAGATAGCTCACTTCTAGAAATATATTCCAAAGATACAGTAGAAAAATATAAACAATATATACATAAAACTATTATTATGCTATTTGTAATAGCAATGGAAATATCCTAAATGTTTATTGTAACTGGGGCCAGTTGAATAAACCATGCACATCCACACAGTGAAATACTGTGCATCTATTAAAAGATGAAGTATATATCCATAAATTGTTATGAAGGGACATTCAGGATATGGTAAGTGAAAAAAACAAGGTAGAGAAAAGTATATATAGCATTCTGCTATTTATCTCTCTGAATATTTATAAACATATATGTATTTTCTTAAATTTAAGGTTGTAAAAATAAACCATAAAATCAACCCAATAGTTACCTATAAGGGGAGAAAGGGAACATGGGAGAAAGGACAGGGACTTCTCGGAATTTACCTTGTTTGGTTGATCTAATTTTGGAACTATATTTTATATGACTACATGACACAGTTAAATTAAAATGAAAATAACAAGGAGTCTCTAAAATTTAAAAGCAAGATTAAACAAATGAACTGAACTGTATGTTGGGCTAATGGCTTAATGAAGACCTAAGAAATTGCTTCAGGTGACTTTAAAATTCAGTAACTTGCCTATATATCTTTATCCCTAGTGGGATATATCCTAAGGATATTCTAAGCAAAAATTAAAAAAAAATCTTACATGGTTTTTAGTAATCTTATGGTTATTATTCCGAAACTATTACGTATATAACAGATAAACCAAATAAACAGTTTAAAACACTTGAATAACAAAAAAAGTTTTTTGTCTGATGGACAAAAAAAATTCCAAATTTCCAATCTAGAAATGTGAATATCTGGAGCCCCCAGATTGTGGCATATATGTATGGCTTCCTGCTTCAAAATGGGTTTCTTGGACAAATAGCTGATGCCAAGCTGAGCACTGAAAGTTGTAAGATGAACCTGAAACATCTTGCAGTACCAGAAAATAAGGACTCTACCAAAAACACCTGGAGTTGTGTAATAAGGACTCAGGACCCTGGAAGAGGTTTGCACTAGACAAAAAAGGGACAATTTAAGGTATTAATGAGAATAATAACTGCAACAAAATATCCTCCCTCCTATGAAATTTGAAAGTAAAATATTACCACCTCCTAAAACAAAAATCAAACTGAATCAGATCAAGACCTTAGATTTACCTATCAGTTTACAGAGAATTCAAAGGACAGAGGAATACACTAAATGACACTATAGGGATGGAATCAGTAAATTCTAGAATGAAGGCAACCCTACAAGACAAAAGACTAAGATTCTTAAAAAAATAAATTGAGAAAAAAAAAAAGAACTGCATATAGACTAAAATGGACTTAGGACTACATATCAATTAAGTGAAAATTATGAACCTTATTTGAATTCCAGTTTGAACAAAGCAACTGTGAAAATAATACATAAGAGGCAAACTTGGAGGAAATTTGAACGCCAACTGCATATTTAATATCAATAAGGAATTATTGGGAAATTTTTAGGTGTAGATAACAGTATTGTGATTGTTTAAGAAAGTTAATAATGAAATCTGAAATATGTATGAATGAAATGATGTATCTGAGATTTGCTTCAAGATTATCCAGTGAGGGGAGAAATGGGAAGTTACAAATGAAATGAAAGTTGATTGCTATGGCTGGGGGATAGGAACAAGGGGATTTATTGCACTGTTCTCTCTACCTTTGTATATGTTGAAATCATCCATAATAAAATGTTAAAAAAAAGAAAGACAATGCCATTAAAATGCTCCTCTTCCCCATGCTGCCAAATTACATAAGTTTGATGACCATATTTTAGGATTATTCCAAATATACTAGCAGACAACAAAGTGACAGGATAGCTTGAAGCTCAAACTGACTTAAATGCTACAAAATAATAAGATGATTCAAATGTTTGTGAGGCTTCAAATAATACTGGTTTTTGTAGAAGTATCTTGAGTGTCTTATATGAGTCCTGTTTAACATGACAAGTCAATGTGATATAATTTACAAGAATTTGAGAATTCTTGTCACTGGGTCTCTGCCATCAAGACAAAGGT
Organism: Zalophus californianus; assembly: GCF_009762305.2. NCBI lineage: Eukaryota > Metazoa > Chordata > Mammalia > Carnivora > Otariidae > Zalophus > Zalophus californianus. Next base: position 147,929,437 of record NC_045598.1, read on the forward strand.
GACAAGAGGCATTCACTCAGAGAGATTAATAATAATAATAATACCATTAGTTAATTAATCATTGATTAAGGAAGTACCATGATGGTGTGGTTAAGATGGTACATCTAAGAGTTAGATCATCCACCATTCATCATTCACTATTTCTATTCACTATCTAGGTGAATTCACTATCAGGTTCCTCATCCCAAAATTAGGGCTAATATTGCCTACCTCATAGGGGGATGGGATGACAATTATAGAGCTTATACAGCACCTGGTAAATATGAAGGTGCTCAACTGCCACAATAATTAATACTATTGGTTGATGATGATTATTGTTTGAGAGGCTGAAGCAGAATCCCAAGCTCAAAAAAAGAAAGCAGAGGAAAACCTAATATTCTCTGTGGAAGACATATAAGTTTTGGGTTTTCAATAACAAACGAAGTTCTGTTTTTTTGGGCCTACCTGGAGAAACTCCAAATTTCCTCTCTTCCAAGCAGCTTATACTTCCCAGGTAGGACATCTTGGAATCTGAGCAGATGACTGTCTGAGGAAGACATAATTTTGATGAAAATAGACAGCTTGCAGTGCAGCAGGTCTTAAGTATTGGCCGTGAAAGGCATATCCTATTGCCAAACCTCTAACCATGTATTCTTTGATTAAAGATGCCACTGGTAAGAAAATCTGACAACCCAAAATTTGTGTGACTTCCTTTGCCTTATACATAGATACATAGGGAGATATAAAACATATTTTAAGTATATATAAAGAAGAAGACAATATTAGCAGGTGTGATCAGGGGTCATTTCACAAAGGAGATGATCTAGAGGGATGGGAGTCATGATTATAGTAGTGATTTAGAGAGATTCCTGATGGCCATTTGGTTTAAGGATGCACATGAATTCCAAGAGAATAAAATCAGGGAGGCAAGTTAGGTGATGTTTACAAAATTCCAGAAGAGAGATTTTATATATACCAGGCTAATTGTAAATGTGGTGAGCTAGTGACCAATTCAAATTCAAGAGATACTTGGGAGTATTGATCAGACTTGGATATAATTCATAAAATTATATTGTCTAAAAATTATATTATCCGAAAGTAATATGTATTTTACAGAGACTTAGATTTGTTTCTGCTTTCCTCTTTTGAGCTTGGGATTCTGCTTCAGTTTCTCAGACAAGAATTGATAAGACTTGAATGTAATTCATAAAGGTGAGAAAACTTCTAATTTGAAGTGAATGAACATTTTTTCTATTTATCAAGATGGAGCAGGGGTGGGAGAGCAGATACTTTGATAGTAGACGTGTTGGTTTTAATGTATACATACGTTCCTTATTGCCCTAAGTGTCATGACCTCATTCACTGGTAAGTTGGACATTGAAAACAGAGGGGGGAAGGGTTAGGTTGGAGACTGACCTGTAGTGTGCAGATGGGGGTTAGAGGAAACAAACCAAGAAATTGCAAGGAGTGGCACAGAAGGGTGGGATTTGAAATGCATAGACCACCATATCCAAAAGCACAAATCATGATTACATGGATCAAAGTCATGCCTAATCATGGCTGCAGTAATAAGTATTCTGGGAAAGGCATGTTTTCTATTAGGTACTATCTGAATTCATAGATCTATATGAGGAAATTTAAAAGATTCTTAGTAGAAAAATCAAGGTCAAGCTAGAGAGACCGAGGCTATGAGCCAAGGAGGCCCAAGTCTACTTTCTGAAGTTCCGCCTACTATTCCATTCTTTAGAGATGCTGATGAAAACACTGACTTCAAGGACTGGAAGACCAGCCAATGTTCACCCGATCTTATCCAAAGGGAGTCAGGTAGGGGCACATACTCACCAGTTCACAGAGCTCACCGTAACGCGTTCACAATCACGGAGACACAGGCATAGCTATTTCCCAACCTTGCTGGTTAGTGTGAGGGAACCACTAATATATCCTGCCAGGCTCAGGTCTGACTGGTTTTTATTATTACTTACAGGGAGTAAGTAACTCAGATTGATTGAAGGGGAGAGTTGGTGGAAGGAAGAAATTGGAATCACAACAGAAAACAGGTGGTTTCCAGGTTCTGCAGAATCTCTTACTCTACCCTAAGGAGCTCTGATGATATGTTTTAGTCAATGGAATCTTGTTGAAGATTTTGGTCATCAGTATTTTGATATTTCTTAGAGCCCATGCTTAATAAATTATTGCTGAAGGAATATGAGATTGCATATAGTGCTAACAGAAACTCTCCAAAAGAAGATTTTGAAGCAATGCAACACACCTATAGACTGTTGAGAGATCTATGTAGCTGCGAATCAAGCTAGCAACAAAAGGTCTGAACAAAGTTGTTTGTACAGCCAAGGGCAAAATTGCAATCAATGACAAGTCCTGTAAGCAGAGGCCAAGGGGTGGAAATGGCTACAGGTTATAGACTGATATCTTGAGCTCACTGAAAGAAATCGGCTGGAGCCACTATATGCAACATGACCTTGGGGCATGTACCATGAGACCATTTTTGGTAAAACCGCCTTATAAGGAGATCTTTGGGTGTTTAATGAACTGCATAATCTTCTTGGAACTAGTCTAGGCTTGTAGAAGAATTTTTCAAGAGTCAGCAGTGTTGGGCGCCTGGGTGGCTCAATTGGTTAAGCAACTGCCTTCTGCTCAGGTCATGATCCTGGAATCCTGGGATCGAGCCCTGCACCGGGCTCCCTGCTCAGCAGGGAGTCTGCTTCTCCCTCTGACCTTCCCCCCTCTTGTGCTCTCTCTTTCATTCTCTCTCTCAAATAAATAAATAAAATATTAAAAAAAAAGGGTCAGCAGTGTTATAGAGAGGTTCTAGAAATGTGTCTCTTTCAAACAATGTGTACTAAATATATCTTTTGTGTGTTCTAATGTTTAAAAGACCTTGACAATAGATCGTGAATAATAGGACAACTGAAGGTGTAAATAATCCCCAGATTTTATTTTCCATCAATATTTTCAGCATTACAAAACTTTGCTAGAACGCCAATCCAAAGTTATTTAACACAGTTTCTGAACTTACCTTTTCTGGGAATACTAACAATCAGAGAAATGGAGGAAGAGGCAGCCAAGACAAAGGACACAAGCAGGTTAGAAACTAGAGCATAAACTGAGTGACCAGTGCATTGCTCCAGAGTGACAACACATGGAAGGAGGTACTTCAATCCGTAACTCACTATAGTCAGATCATTTACTGTTCTGTAGACTTGACTTCAGTCCATACAACAGTCAAGTGCAAGTGTAAAAGTGAGGTAGTAATGCGCAAGGAGATGACTGCCAGAAACAGACTGAAGTTAGGGTCACCCTTTCGACTTGAATGCCCAAGCCTCTATATAGAAATCTAATTGGCTATTGAGATCTAAATACATTTTTCAGACTACTTAGAGGCAAATGACTCAAGGATGAGAATCTGTAACAGAGAAGGTAAGAAGCACATACTCTAAGAAACCATTAGAGTGAAAATGCAAGGGAGCAACATGGGCATTCATCCAATGTTGTGTAATAAACAAAATGACTATAAGATATTTATGGTTATAAAAATTAGAGAATTACTGTTCATGGAGGAAGAACACTATGCAGTCAATAAAAAATTGAAACCATAGTTCCTCTTGGCTTCCACTGACCTTTCAGTCAGGAAAATTAAAGTACTTTAATTAAGCTTAAGATCCTCATTAGTTTGTTTAATTCTTTTGGAAGAGCTATTTGGGACTAATGTGTCTAGAACTTCCATTGTCATTGGTGGCAGATCTGTCACTTTAAGGACAGAAAAAATAGAAGAAATATATAATTAGAGACAACCTATCTTGTTGGAAATCATTACCTTAAGGCTTTATATACAATGTACAATCATTACCTTAAGGCTTTATATACAATGATAGACTTTAAAGTCAGTCTGCCAAAGGTTTGAATGCTTCTCTATTACTCCCTTACTTGATTTTTCAGTGCCTCCATTAGCTCATCTGTAAAAAGGAGATGATGTGGCCTCTTAGGATGGCTGTGAGGATTAAGTAAGATAATACATGTGACATGCTTAGAACCATGCCTGGCATATGGGGGATGTCCCCATAGATGTTAACTATTATGATTGTTGTGTGATAATAGTAATTCTAAGTTAGGGTGGGCATGGGTTAGAGAATGGATGAGAAGCACAGATAAGATGTATTTATTTGCCAATGCTGTGGTGCAATGCTGGCCAACGAACCATTTTTCTCATGTATATGAGTAACCAAAGAATGACATTTGGTTTCACCAAATTCAGTAAGCAGAGATTTTCCAATGTTGTAACAGTGAAGATAAATAAGTATGTGAGTCTGGAAGAAATGTAAGACAAATGTAAGACCAGGCTGAATCAGACACCTTTTAAAGAAGAATTTAGTGGGATGACTCAAGCAACACCTCATAGGAGTGAGAAAATTTTCATCTGCCCCTTCTAGGCTAGAACACCTCTGATATTGGGCATCATGTTTTATTCCAGAAAGCATTCTCCATGCCTACTGCAGTGTCTGATTCACAATAAACACTCAATAATTGATAAACAAATAAACAAATAAGCAAACCAGACACTTAATCTTATGCAAATCCCAATTTATATGAATCCCAGTTTGGATATTCTTTCTCTTATTCTTGAAATAATGGGGTTGTGCTAGTATCTTTAAAGTCCCACAAGGTCTTCCATAGTAAATATCTTAAATAGAAAAAAAAATGAGGAATTTCCTGAGAAAATTAGAGTCATTGTATAGAGCAGTGTGTCTCAAACCTAGAGTCTCCTTTGGTAGGTCTGGGAGAGACTTAAAATTCTAAGTTCCTAAAAAGCTCCCATGTAATGCTGATGCTTCAGTTTCATGGACCACACAAGTCACATAGCAAAGGTTTAGATGGTTGTCGTGGATCTCCTTTCTTAGATTATCAGAGAGAGGGAAGAATGTCTTTAGACAGGTATAAATACATTACTATTTGGGTTCAGAGGAGAAACGGAGGATCCATGTTATTGAAAAGGCTTTGTGAAAGACATGGCATTTGGCTTTCAGTTGAAGGTTTGTGTAGGATTTGTGACATTACAATTTGCAAACTATTTTTCACTTCATATTTCAATGATTATTTACAGAAATCTTCTATACTCTTTGAAATCTCACAGTGATCCAAAGAGAAGTGGACATGGATTTTGAGCTCCATTTTACACAACAGGAAAAAAGACTCAGAGAGGCTGGTGATTTTCCAGGCTGATGAATAGCAATTCTGAGGCTAGCATGCCGGTCTCCAGAATCATACTCAGTGTTTTCGTTCAAACACATCGCACTTCCTGAGTAGATGAGGCTTAAGACCACGATGCTATGAACTTGTCACTCATGAAATTTGACATTGCTCACCAGGACCTGAATAGTGAGGAAGCTGTAATGAACAATATCACCGTAAGACACAATGAAGCTAGAAAAAAAAAAAAAGCTATTTCTCTTCTCACTTACCAGCTATTTTCAAGATTCAAAGCCTCAGGTCAGAAATTCTCATTAGGATTAAAAGGGACAGAATCAACAACAAGGCTTTGATAACATCCATTTTTTTTTCCTATGGAATAGGATCCACAGAGAAAATATATCCAAGAACTATGCAACCCAGAGTTTGTCAACAGATCTGGTCTCTAGACCTTACTCTCTTAGTCTACACTAATACTCAGGCAGTTGCTTTAAAACTTTGAAGAGATTTTGAATTTCACTATCAGATGTTTTCCCCTCTGAGTATTCTTGAAGGTCAAATGTATCAAGATAAATATGTCTGAGAAAACATCAAACATTAACAACATATTAGTAAACCATCATACCTCAAGTATTTAGGTGTTACTTAAATTTTAATAAATGCTTTCTTCAACCCTTTGTTCAGCTCTGATTGATCTTAAACAGCTTTGTCTCCATAGAGATTTGCCAGTAAAGTGAGTAAAATGTAAATTTATATTTTAATTTTTCCCTGTGTTCCAGGTAAAATTTTCCTAGAAAATGAGAACAATTGCATTGGCTCTTACAGAGCCAAAGCAATTCCCATGTCCTTCGCCTAGTCCTAATTTTGGGTCGTTGAGTTGCCCATAGAAGATATCTCTGAAAAATATCTTATTCAGCAAGACCTCTACATTAAAAATTGCTGGGGTAGAAGTTACAAGATTCTGTATTCTTGGTGTAGTGGCCTGTACCACTCAAAAACATGTATTCCATCCTAACTTCTCATTGTCTGGTACTTTTCATTTGTACCAATTCCACTTTTGTGGGCTTGTATGTAAAAAATAATGCAAGCAGCTTCTTCAGAAGTTGAGAAAAATCTATCCTTACAAATGCTCTCTCAAGCAACAGGGATGGTACCACAGGCTTTGAGACAGATGGTAGCCAATCCAAATTCAGTATGGTAAGCAGGCACCACTCAATAAAACTTTAATTGCTGCATATGGTATCTGCTAACTTGTTTAGAAAATGGATATGCAGCATTAGCTCAAAGCATTTAAATGGCCTCATAGCACTGGACAGCATGTTGGGCTGCCACCTGGAAGACCCAAATTTCATAGCAGATGTAACAGTAGAAGAATAAAGCTGGTGGTTGATAGTCCTGGGATGGAGATGACATAGTCAGCACCCAGCTGTTCCCCCCACCCGCTCTGACTCCTACCGTTTTGGTGTCACTTCCACCAAGTCCCGAAATCACTCATGTATCGTATTCTCCTCCCCAAGAGAGACAGAGAGAGGAAAAAACAAAAGCAAAAACAAAAACACGCACTAAGCTATACCATAAGGCTGAAATGGGAAGGGGTCCGTGTCCCTACTATACCCTGGGAAACGTGGAAGATGCTTTAGAATGCAGTTCAGGGAGGGAAAAAAAAAAAGGATAAAGATCTGGATGGAGAATGCCCGACATATGTGCAAATTTGTGCCAAAAGATGGGAGCCAAGACAGAAGAGAAGGTTCCTTCTGAGAGTGCTGAAGAGATCTTTGCAATTTATCATTTGCATTTGTCTTGCCTGGCAAACAATAAATAACACTTCACACTTGCGGAGGAGGTCAGCTTATCGGACTGCTGACTTCAGAGACTGATAAGGAGTGAAACATCATTTCTCAAACAGGGTCTCCTTAATCCCCCCTCCCAAGTTAGGTAGCAGAAATGAGTATAAGAGAAATATAATCTCAAGATCTCAGTCTATTTAAAGACAAGGATATTAAAGGAGGGAACAAAACTAATTGTTTTTCAGAAAGATCAGGAGCAATATTCACTTTTGAACATTAGTGCTTTGTGCTACCCCATCCCAATCTAAATTAAGAAAACCCACAAATGCACTTCCCAGACACTATTGATTTCTGACCTGTAAATTACTCTCCATCAAAAAGGTTTTGGTGCAGACTAGGGGTTTGGAGTAGCCTGGGTACTTCTCAGCTGCAATCTGCATAATGTTTAGTATTCAGTGAGTTAAAGCAGGCAATGAAAGGGAACTGTCAACGCAATCTAGAAGATATAAAGAAATGAAGGAGGGGGGAGCCGTATGCTAATAATCCACTCAGTAATTAAGTGAAGATCGCTGCCAAGCGCCACTGCCACTTTCAAAGGGTAATTTGTACAGGAAATCATAGAGTCATTGTCAAATCATTTCAGGATAAAAGGAAAGTCATCAACTGAGATAAGATAAATGCTGGGTGTCTGGCAGCATGTGCCCTAGGAAATGCCTTTGCTTTTTAAATTTTTTTTACTAAAAAAAAAAAAAAAAAACCTTGCAGAAGTGGGGCTAGAAAAACTTGACAGGTTGAAATGTACATTTACTATTAATAATAGGGGCAATCTATGCATGGATGCGTTTTTAAATAGGTTACTTGAACAAAAAATGGTAAAATAAATCAGTTAAGAGGACTTAACTTGTAACTAGTGTACTGCATGTGATTTTTCCCTTCCCCTCCCCTCTTTTACCATGCAGAAGTTTTCAGTCATTTCATCCTTGCTTCCCTATTTTAGCTAAATTACAGTATTTCGAAAGTAGTATTAAGCATCCCATTCTCTTAGGAAGAGAACACTTCCATCTCTGGAAAATTAAAAAAAACTTTTTTTTTCTTAAGGAAATCTAAGGTTGAAAAAAACCATGTTACTCCCACTGCTTCCTTCTTATGCTGTTTTGATCTTTCTTTATCTCACAAGAAATCCTGCAGAATTAATGCATGCAGTTTGTGAGGTAGCTCTAGTCTTTGGGTAGAAGTGGAGAGTCCAGGTTGTTGTTTTTCTAAATGTTATTCTTCTGGAAAAATCTCAACAAAATGAGACATGTATTTTGTTTGTCATTCAAATTTACATGCTCCCTCCTTGACTTATTCTGACTTAACCTGGGTTAGACAAATGTCTCTAAAAAGAATAAATTGATGCATGCATTTGCGGGTAGTTATTTCTACACAGTGAAATTGATTCCTTGGATGAAATGTTTCACCCAAATATTTCCTTAAAACTGATGTCTTCTGTCATACTGAAAGAAAAGTTTGTTTGCTCTAGGGAGCAAAATGTCGCAATGTTTGATACTCACTCCTAAAGGACCTCCCCCATTCTGGCACTGCTCCATCCACAAAACCATGGACGGGGAAATCAAGATAACAGAGCTTCATGGGATCCTTAAACCTCAGACATATGTGAAATTTGTTCTTTACATAAGAACTATGTCAAATGTTTTTTTGGATTGCTTGACAGACCCTTTTCAGATGAAACCATGCATTTTATAATATATGCTTAATAAGGTTATCCATTGAACAAACATATAAAGAGTAACTTCCTTTGTGCCAGGCATTACGTTAGGATGCTGACCCCACTAACAAAGAGTTTATTTCTAATGAGAGAAGCAAACAAACAAATAACTAATGAATGTGTGTATCTTTCATTCTTATTTATGCATATTAGTTGTCATCACAGGATTTTTTATTTGGTTCTTAATGTGAAAGGACTTTTGGCTAATTTTGTGTAGACTTGTACACAATTCCGTTAGAATAGTTATGAACCTGTACGTTTGTTCTTTCTCCTCCCTCCTTTCTCTTTCTCCCTTTTTCCTTGCTTTCCTTCCTTTCTCTCCCCCACCCCCTTCCTTCTATTTATCTACCATCCACCAGCTACTGTTATCCATCTATCTGTCCGATTCTACGGCACCTCCTGTGTTATAACTATTGTGATATATGTCAGAATGTAAAGACATTTCTGCCTTTGCAGTTACAAATTAATGAATGAGTGTTGGGAAAGAGAATATAGAATTAAAGAAAACAACCGTCATAAAACATCAGGATTTTGTTCTATGAGTTAGACAACTATGCCCTGGGCAGAGTTTATAGAAGTATTTTGGAGATAAAATTGAAGTTACCAATTTGACAAAATTGATCATTTGACTCTTCTGTAAATCTTGTCTGTTTCCTTAAATTTCAGTAATTCCAGGAAGCAATGGAGGAGGGAGCTTATAAAGCAGACATACTAAGAGGCCTGAGCTGACCATAAGAGATAAACGCCCATCTACCTATATAGCTATATGTCTATCTATATCTTATGTCTTATGGTCAGATATATATATATAGATATAGATATATAGATATACCTCAACTATTAAAGCCTAATAGTCTGGGACCTATTAGTCTAATGACATACAATTCCACACAGTCTATTAAAGTTTGTTAGGAGAATACAAGAACTGATATTCTTAACAATGACCCTGAATTGTCATGAACCTCTTAAAATATATAAGGTTTCATTGGTTATTTAGTATAAGATTAACTTTACTGGGTATCTGCAAATTGAAATGTTACTGCCTCTTTTGTAGAAAAGAAAAAGCAAAAACAGGCCTCAAAGTGCATAGACCATACAGACATACCTCATTTTATTGCACTTCACTTTACTGGGCTTCACAAGAAATGCATTTTTTTTTTTTATAATTTGAAGGTTTGTGGAAACCCTGTGTAGAGCAAGTCTATGGGCGCCATTTTTCCAACAGCATTTGCTCACTTCCTGTCTCTGTGCCACATTTTGGTAATTCTCACAATATTTCAAATTTTTTCATTATTATTATATTTGTTAGGGTGATCTGTGATCAGTGCTCTTTGATGTTGCTATTGTAGTTGTTTTGGGGGCACCTTGAACTGTGCCCATATAAGATTGTGAACTTAATAAATGTGTGTGTCTTGACTGTTCCACGGACTGGCCATTTTCCTGTCTCATGCCTTCTCCTCCTTCTCTGTGGGCCTCCCTATTCCCTAAGGTACAATATTGAAATTAGGCCAGCTAGGAACCATACAATATCCCCTAAGTGTTCACGTGAAAGAAAGAGTCTCATATCTCTCACTTTAAATCAAAAGCTGGAAAAGATTAAGCTTAGTGAGGAAGACACATAGAAAGCTGAGATAGGCCAAAAGCTAGGCCTCTTGAAACAAACAGTTAGCCAACTTGGGAATGCAAAAGGAAAAGTTCTTGAGGGAAACTAAAAGTGCAACTCAGCGAACAGACAAATGATAAGAAACAGATACAGCCTATTTGCTGATATGGAGAAAGTTGGAGTGGTCTAGATAGAAGATCAAACCAGCCACAACATTCCCTTAAGCCAAAGCCTAATCCAGAGCAAGGCCCTAACTCTCTTCAATTCTATGAAGGCTGACAGAGGTGAGGAAGCTGCAGAAGGAAAGTGTGAAGCTAGCAGAGATTGGTTCATGAAGACTTAAGGAAAGAAGCCATCTCCACAACAGAAAAGTACAAGGTAAGCCTCAAGTGCTGATATAGAAGCTACAGCAAGTTCTCCAGAAGATCTAGCTAAGACCATTAATGAAGATGACTACACTAAACAACAGATTTTCAATGTAGATGAAACAGTCATATATTGGAAAAAGATGTCATCTAGGACTTTCATAGCTAAAGAGAAGTCAATGCCTGGCTTTGAAATGTGGGCTCTCTTGTTAGGGTCTAATGCCCCTAAGGACTTGAACTTGAAGCCAATCAATGCTCATTGACTATTCCAAAAAATTCTAGGGCTAAAAATCCTTAAGAATTATGCTATATCTACTCTGCCTATGCTCTATAAAAGGAACAACAAAACCTGGATGACAGCACATCTATTTTCAACATGGTTTACTGAATATTTTAAGCCCATTGTTCAGACCTACTGCCCAGAAAAAAAGATTCCTTTCAAAATATGGTTGCTCACTGACAATGTACCTGGTCCCTCAAGAACTCTGGTGGAAATGCATAATGAGGTTAATGCTGTTTTCATGCTTACTTACATAGCATCCATTCTGCAGCCCATGGATCCAGGAGTAATTTTGAATTTCAAGTCTTATTATTTAAGAAATACATTTTGTAAGGCTATCACTGTCTTACTGTATATAGTGATTCTTCTGATAGATCTGGACAAAGTAAATGAAAACCTGGAAAGGATTCATCATTCTAGACGTCATTAAAAGCATTCATGGTGTATAAGAAGAGATTGATATATCAACATGAACAGGAATTTGGAAGAAGTTGATTCTAGCCTTCATGGATGACTTTGAGGGTTTTTCGACTTCCAGGTAGGAAGTAACTGCAGACATGGGAAATAGCAAGAGAACTAGAATCAGAAGTGGAGCCCAAAGATGGCAATGAATTGCCTCTATCTCATGAAAGAACTTCAGTGGATGAGGAATTGCTTCTTATGGATGAACAAAGCAAGTGGTTTCTTGAGATAGAATCTACTCCTGATAAAGATGCTGTGAAGTTCATTGAAATGATAACAAAGGATTTAGAATATTATATAAACTTAGTTGATAATGCAATGGCAGGGTTTGAGAGGGCTGACTCCAATTTTGAAAGAAGTTCTACTGTGGATAAAATTCTATCAAATAGCATCACATACTACAGAGAAATGGTTTGTGAAAGTAGAAAGTCAATCTGTGTGGTAAACTTCATTGCTGTCTTATTTTGAGAGATTGCCACAGCCACCCAAACCTTCAACAACCACCACCCCTGATCAGTCAGCACCCAGCAACCTCAAAGCAAGACCCTCCACCAGCAAAAAGATTATGACTTGCTGAAAGCTCAGATGATGGTTAGCATTTTTGAACAGTAAAGTGTTTATAATTAAGGTAAGTATATTTTCTTAGACATAATGCTATTGCACACTTAATAGACAACAGTATAGTGTACACATAACTTTTATATGCACTGGGAAACCAAAAAATTCATTTGACTCACATTATTGTGATATTTGCTTTATTGTGGTGGTCTGGAGCTGAATATACAATATCTCCGAGGTAATATCTCCCTGTAGAGTGGGTTGATAATTTTCAATCTCATGATTTGGTTAAACTAGTATGTATTTAGATTTTACTAAAGGTTGTGATAATGGTAAATTAAGAAGCTTAAGGATATTTCTCAATTTTACATGAAATATTCTGTATTCTTTAATGTACATTATTGTTCTTGGGGCGCCTGGGTGGCTCAGTCGTTAAGCGTCTGCCTTCGGCTCAGGTCATGATCCCAGGCATCAGGGCTCCCTGCTCAGTGGGAAGCCTGCTTCTCCCTCTCCTACTCCCCCTGCTTGTGTTCCCTCTCTCGCCGTGTCTCTCTCTGTCAATAAAATAAAATAAAATCTTTAAAAAAAATATACATTATTGTTCTCTAAGACAATTAGGAACATATAATATTGCCCAAATATATTTGACCATAATATCCCTTTATTTTTATTTTTTAAACATTTATTTATTTGAGAGAGACAGAGAGAGAGACAGAGAGAGAGAGAGAGCTCGTGCATGTACGGGCATGAGTGGTGGGAGGCACGGAGGGAGAGAATCTTCAAGCAAACTCCCCACTGAACATGAAGCCCTACTGGGGGTGGGGGGGCCTGAGCCTGACCTAAGCCAAAAACAAGAGTTGGATGCTTAACCGAATGAGCCATCCAGATGCCCCATTAATACCCCCTTTTGGGAGACTTGTGATCATGAACATATCCATTCCAATGAAAAGAAAATTTATCAAAGCTCCTATTTTATCGAGGTTTAGGAAAGTTGAAACAATCATCTTTTTTTTATCCATATATTTGATAAGCAAATCAATTAAAAATAGGTCAATTTTTCAAAACTCTTGACTTGAAAGAGTTTAATATTAAAAGCTACCACTCAGTGAGGGTTATGTCCACTGACTGAGCTAAGAATTTCACAGATATCATCTTTTAATCCTTCCTACATCCTTGCATAGTAGGTGAGCACATCTTCATTCTAAAAATGAATAAAAACCATTAACCTTATAACTGGTCAAAGGAAGATTTAAATGCAAATCAGTCTAGTGTCAAAGAAATACTCTCTTATGGCTTCATTCATTTGAAGAAGCACCAAAGATTGTTTCAGAGGAGAACCTGTAAACAAGTAATTTATTTATTAATGTATTTAGAAATTATTTGAACCTCACCTGTATAATATGTTCTGAGATTCCACTGACTAGACCTAATCCTAGAATAATAACTTTTAAATCTTTGTATTTTTGAGAAATAATGAGAACAAGATAAGGTCAAATACATTTTTAGAAAACAAATGCACTCTGGTCTTATCAACCTACACAATGAACAGTCTTGGAGAATAATGTGTTTTGCAACATGAAACATCTTGTAAAGTTGCTAATTAAAAAAACCATTAAGAAATATAGACAGATATGTATAAAGGGACCAAAATTTACTATGCAAAGCAAATATTATTTTTAGTTTAACATTCTCTGTGATAGGTAACTAATGAAATTAAGGAAATCAATTTTATTTTGTATGGCTGAAATATTTTCTCATCTTGATCAAATTAACAAATGGTTTCTTAGGAGGTGGGGAGATGATTTCTAAAGTTGTCTTCCATTAATTTGTCCCTTCCCAAATGTGCAGGCCACTCTTCTTATTTGGGGAGACTCTATTTCTTCTCCTCTTGAATCAGGGATGGCCTTTAGACTTGTTTTGCTAAACAGAATGCAGCAAAAGTGATGCTGTGGCAGGTATGGGTCTAACCTTTAAAAGGACTGACAACATCTTTCTGGGGAATTCAACCACCATGATATAAAGAAAATTGAGCAAGACTACTGAATAAGGAAATATTACATTGGTGGGTGAGGGTCAAGTAAATGAGCAATGAAATGCCAGACCTGTGTGAGTGAAGCCTTCTTGGGTGTTTCAACTCAGACCAGTGGCAGCTAAAAGCCAGCTGAGTGAGTGACCTCAGTTAATGGCAGATAGAGGCAGAATAACTGAGTCCTGCCAAATTCTGGACCCACAGAATCACAAGAAATAATGCATTGTTATTGTTTAAAACCTCTAGGTTTTGGTATGAATTACAATGTCATAGATAATTGGAAAAAAAAGACTGAGTTAAAAGAATTAAAGAATATAGAATGATTTAAATTCTTAACTATATTCTGCAGATTTGTATATGTATTTAAAGTCCTCAAAGAAATTAAAATACAACTTATCAAAATTCAAGTTACCGAAGGTGCTACCTTCTTCCTCAAATTAGTTTTTAATTCCCTGCTTTTATCCCAAAATGGGAAGTTTAGATTAAAAAAAATATAAGAAAAGACTGGACTTTTATAGAAAGTGAAGAGTGAAATCTGAGAAAACATTAGAAATACTTTTCAAAATGTTAATTTTTTCACAACATTTAAAAAATAAACTATGAACTTTAATGTCCAGGGCAAAATAATCAGGTTTTAGGTTCAGTCTGTAAAGTGTTATCCTTAGTATAAAAATGTTTAGTTCATAATTCATTAAGAGAATTTCCATTAAAAACATTTCTGCACTATATTATTCCTAAAAGATTTTCAAAAATGTTAAAGGAAGAAATTTAATTTGAATTTATTACGATCAATTTGCTTATTCAACTAAATGGGTAAGCAGTCAGCTCTTTTAAGCATGGATGTTTGGAGGATGACAAGCATATTTAAGACAAGTGATTTTTAGAAAACAAAAAATCCTAAGTAACCATGCTATTTAGAACCAATTGCCATAGTGTTCTTGAGCAATAACCAGTTTTCCCAGCAGAGAATTTTATTTAGTATGGATGGTTTGCAATAGCTGGAAGGTCAACTTGCAATGTGACTTGCATTTTTTCATAGGCAGGTCATGACCCAAATCACTGAAGGGAAAAAAAAGAAAAAAAGACCCTCTATTTTTCTAAACTTCCCGAGACTCACAGACTTCTTAATACATAGAAATAGCTTGGAAACCCTGACTGTATGAGTGATCCAATCACAGCCTCTCATTTTCTCCTTTGCAAATGAAGGTGATATTCACAACCCTATTGGAAATTCTCAAACATAAACTAGTCCCAAACATACTAGAAAATATTAGTTAGTCCAGCACTTTGCTTTGTTTAAGTAATAATTGGTGTGAAAATTATTTTGCTTAACACTAATTAATATTAAATAGGAGTGGGTTTAAAATAGCACCTTTTTTTTCCTCAAGGTATCACAGAAGAGATTTACAAAGTAATGAGTTAAAATACTGGGAGCAGCGTGACTCTGCTGGCAAATGGATCAGCCATTATGTGCCCAACAATAGCTCACACACGTATAAGTAATTAATGTCCTTCAGATGTACTTTATCATACTTACTTTTCACAGTGTTAAATTATTACCCTAATTTTTATTCCAAAGACTTTCTTATTTATCTGGTATTGAATTATTTTATTGAGCATATTACCATTTATTTTAAAAAAATCACTATCATTTCTATTATTTTTGAAGGAGCTTTCTAATTCATTGCTCCGCATATAATCTCATATGCCACTTCTTGGGTATTATAAAAAATTTAAAATAAGAATGGTATAAAAATTAAAAACCCAGTGAGACTGAAACCTATTAATGGCTTTGTTTCTCTATGTGTAGCTACAAAGGTAAAGTAAATAGATCTCTTTTTTCAAGTTTGTTTAGGGCAAATGTATATTTTTGTGTGGATGTGAAATATGTTTGTGATTATTTTTACTATTCTCTTATTAAGCAAAAACAGATGTCTATTTTATTATATTAAGTATTAGATATACAGTATTTCATAAAAATATGTAAATCAAATAATTTGTTTTGTTCAAATATTTTTCATGAATGAAATATCTGACTAGTTTGCAGGTTAGCCACTGATGTTAATGATTCATCTTTCAAAATGAATGCAATGGTTTTATGCAATCAGTGAATGGCCAAGATTTCACAAAGGGTGATCACTGAATGCACAAAGTTGAAAACAAACCCCAATACACAGGACAATAAATGCGGTGGCAGTGAATAATTATTGGTCTTACGAATCCTAATCTTTTTATGGTTTATCTTAATAGCAGTTAAATATGTTCTTTGAATTCCTTTATCTGTAACAATATTTAGATTTTTTTTTCAGGCTTCTGTTGGTGATATTTTCCAAATCAAGTAAAGGAAAAGAAAACTCAGTCATTATAAAACATAAAGCAATCTGTAAAATTATAAAGCTTTTTCCTTCCTCTCCCCCACTCTCCTTCCCACATCAAATGTAGACCATATGCCAAGGCTACTCCTTAACTCTAACTGACTGTTGTTACTGTAGTAATCAGTCTCTGTCAGAGCAATTACTTAAAATCATCCGTCCTGGTTGTTTTTCACAATCCACAGCACACTGAGCAGAACAATGCAGCTGACAATCCCAATGGCACAGATGGAATTATCATACCTCACACCCCGCCTGACTGACAGTTACCTGCAGGAAGGGGGAAGGACCCTATCATCTGGAGGGGCAGCTTTCTTATTGCCAAAGAGGGAGAGAGAAAGCCCTTGCTGCACCTTTGTCATCTAGGGAATGAGCAGAGACTTCCTCCTGGCATGTGCAAAACAAACAATGACATTATTCTTCTGGATAGCAGCGGGGTGGGCATTATCCGTGTTGAGACACTGGTTTTAAGGTATTAAACAGGTTAATCGATAGGTGTTCCAGCCTTCACAAGACCCTAATTAGCAGACCATATGGATTGAAATTCATTAGCCTCTCCTACCTTTTGCCAGATCAATATTTCCGGGAACTGTCCCAAAGTACATTGTTTAGAAATATGTTCGTTTCTTAGATCTCCCAACCAGTAGTTGTTGGGGTGTTTGTGTGCTTGTATGCGTCTGTGACAAAGACAGTTTCAGGGCGACGGCTGGGGAAGTTGATAGAGTCTGACCCAATTTCATCAAGTGGTAAAACCCCCCATTATATTTGGAGGAGCAAGTTTTTGAACAAAAGTCCTTTTAACTAAGCAAATAGTATCCTTTCTCATCCTGCCTTTTATTCAAAGCAAACAGACACAAAGATAAAAAGGGAAGTCTTCGGGGTGGGGGGATGGGGGGCATGGGAGAGGCAGAGGTGGGGTTTTACTAGGGTAGAAAAGTGAATCAAACAAAACAGCATCTTTCCTGAACTGCTGATCCCAAAAAGACCTGCCTCTCTCCAAGTGGTGCCGACTTCAGTCAGTTGGCCTGGAACCTGCAGAGTCAAGCCTCTAGGGTAAGAGCATCTGCTTTAATGAAAGTCCCTGCAAGCTTTAGGCGCCTCCATAATACTAAAACTAGAAATGTATTCATATTCATTCTCAATGAATTCAGCTCAAAATAATTAGAGGAAGGAAGAGGGGGATAACTTCTGGGTTTCCATCCTTTAGTCTTGAACCATCTTATGCCAAATGAAGCACAGGGCACAGGAGCATTTGCAGCATATAGACGTCAAGAATGTACATGCACCTATATGCACGTATATTCTTTCCATAACATTTTTTTGACTGGTAAGATTCAAAACACTAAACGGGAAGGAATTCATTTATTTCAGTAAGGACAAATAGAAAAGCTGAATCCTTATGGCATGCTGATGATGAAACCTACATTAATCATAAACTTCGATGGGCCACCAACAGGCTTTGTTGAATCATTTTTAACCCATTGGGTGACTCTGTGACTACCCTCTGCTAGACTTCTTGGAAGTCTGTCCTTATTTGGAGTTGGAATATTGAAGTTACAGGATACTCCTGGGTAATCAGAATTTATTGCATTGCTGTTGAGAAAATTGCCTGAGATAGAGGTTGCTAAAGAGGCACCACCAAATACAGGTCTTCTGGTGGTAATTGTTTCTTGGACATCAGGAGATTTTAATGTGAAGCAAGTACAACTATTTTAATTTTGCATTCAGTTAAATATGGGCACTGTAGTCTGGGAAGTGCTTCATCACTTAAATCTGGGAAGCTTTGGGAAACCCTGTTCTACAAGGGCTGGGATCTATTCTCCATCTGTAGGTTTGGGAAAGGGGTAGTTGACAAAAAAAAACAAAAACAAAAACAAAAAACAAAACTCTCCACATTGACTAGGAGTCAGTGGCGTATTGGAAATGGAAGGAAAAGAGAGGATGTAACCTGAACTCAGAGTTTCCACCTGAGCTGACCAAGACGTGGCCACCAGCCATGTGCAGCTAGTGAGCACCTAAAACATGGTTTTTCTGAATTGAGAAATGCCATAATTGCAAAGTACACACTAGATTTTGAAAACTTAGCATGGAGCACTGGGTGTTATACGAAAACAATGAATCGTGCATTAGTACATCAAAAACTAATGATGTATTGTATGGTGACTAAAATATCATAATAAAATAAAATTAATTAAAAAAGAATACAAAATATCTCATTAATAATTTTTGATATTGATGATATGTCGAAATAACATTTTTGATATATTGGGTTAAATACACTGTATTATTAAAATTATTGTTACCTGTTTCTCCCCCCCCACCTTTTTTTTTAGTGTGGCCACTAGACAATTTAAAATTATATATGTGGCTCACATTATATTTCTACTGGATAGCGTGGGCCTACCGAATCCATACCCTATGTCAGTCCTTTCACATGTGTTTTTTCTTTAAATCGTTATAGCAACTTGATGAGGGAGTTATGACTATTCCCTATTTATTGACAGGAGCCAAGCATCAGACACTTCAGGGAACTTGCTTAAAACATACAGGTACCAGGTAGGAAAACTGTATACAATGGAGATTAGTTTCATTCCAAAAGGCCCTCTTCTTTCCAGAAGGTCTTATGTCTTCCATATCTTATTGTTGATCCCTACGAGGTGGAATGAAAATAAGGGTTTTGACTTTTAATGCACATGTCACCTCTGCCTAATCTAGTGTTTCTTGATGGCGATGCTATTGTCATTAGGGTAGGGAAAACTCTAGCTTAGATGAGACTCCCCAGGATCTGCACAGGATCTTCAGTGTCCCTGGCCAGAATCTACTAAATGCTGTAGCTCTTTCTGAGCTCCTAGGACTGTGATAATCGAATGAGCTCCCTCTCCATTTTCAAATAACCCCTAGGGGGATGGGATGAGCCTGCGTTTGGAGACATTAAGCTGTAGACTAGGAGGTCTGCAAATTAGAGCCCCAAAGTCACATCCTGTTTTTGTAAATAAAGCTTTCTTGTAACATCGACATGCCCATTTGTTTACATATTGTTCATGGCTGCTTTTGCACTACAAAAACAGAGTTGAGCAGTTAAGACAGAGACTGTACGGGGTGCAAAGCTGAAAATATTTACAATCTGGTTCTTTACAGAAAAAGATTCTGGGCCCAACTCGATCCATCTCCATATATCATTCTGCCTATCAATTAACACTCTTGCTTCAGGACTTGCGTTTTCAGGCTTGTTTCTTCTTGATTCCGATTCCTTGCATTTCCTGCCTCTTGGGTGTGCTATTCCCACTTTGCCATTACACATAAACTTCTAAAATGTGGCTTGCTACTTCCAGGCCTTTCTGTAGTGGTATTGTGGTTAGAAAACCCAAATTCCATTCTGGGTCCTACCACCTACTGGTTGCGTGGCCCTGAACCAGTCTGTCCTTAACATTTTTGAGGTTCCCTTTGCCCATCTGTTACGGAAGGCTAACCATTCTTCCTTCTTAAGAATTGTGGTGACTCAGAAAGGATCTAATGGTAGTAGAGCACCTAAAATAATACCTGGAACGTAACAGGTCTCTTCTTTCCCTCAGTGGCATCCAGCACCAAGCCCGCCTCATTTCCTTCTTGTCCTCGTGGATGACCATGCCACCATAGTGGGTTCCATCTGTTCCCCCCATGGGTTCCAGTGTTACTTCAAGTGTTACTTCTGCAGTCCTCAATACCCTCATGTTGAGAGGATCTCTCTCACTAACATTTGTTCATCAAGCAGGCCGGTCAATGACCACTAATACCAGGGATCTAATGAGAAGGGTCACCGAAATAGACTGCTCAAGCAAAGAAGAGGGCATTGAATTCAATTTGTAGTTGACCAGATGCTTAAAAATCAAAGAGGTGTCATGTTGTCTTATTGCTTAAAGCAAGTAAATAACCTTGCAAAGAAGTTCAGAATTAATTGGAGTTGAAATAATTATAGCCGATGATAAGCCAACTACCAGAGAAATGCAATAGTCAAGCTGTGTGGTAACAAATGCATTGATTACCATATGTCAGGACAGCACCGAATGGAGCTGAGAAACAGAATTATGAAGGTGAAAAAAAAAAATCACCGGCTTCAACAACAGTTTTGAGTTATAGCTCAGTCCTCTATTTCTGAGATCAAAGAGACTCCATTCTTTAAAAAAAAAAAAAAAAGCCATTCCAGTGAGAGAGACTATTAGTCTGAAAGGCCAGCCTGCCATATGACTAGCAAAGCCAATGATTTAGAATAAGCAAATGTATGTTAAGATTCATAGAGAGATCTTTTGATTTTGTGATCAACCGATTAGTGGATTGTCCCCAGCTCCTGCAGTTTGAACAAGGCTCATGAGGGTCATCTCCCTGCAAACAAGGACCTCTGTACCACTCAAAGCAAAAAGTGACTTATTAAAGCTGAAATGCCTTCAGCTGGAGAACTTCAGAGAAACCACTTCACCTAAAACGAGGCTGGTGAGTACAAAAGGACTGGCGTGTGACCCATTTCTAGCCCACAAACTGAAAAGGAATCCTGGAATAACACATATTTGTGTGACTCTGGAATTTTCAAAGCACTTTTATGTCCATGAACTCATATGTGAAATGACCAGGTCGGCTAACTTATTGAGAGAAAACAAGATTGCTCTTTGCCGATAGAAACCACCTCCCACCCTCCTGATTTTTTTTCACAGAATTTAGGACATGACTCAGTTTCTTAACACATTGGGGGAAAATTTCTTCAAAGAATGGAGTGATGTGTGAAATTAAGAAACAGAAGGAGCATAAGGAAGACAATATGGTAACACACAGTTAAGTTTCCAAGACTTGAGAATATATCTCTTGCAAAATATCCCTGTATGCTAAAGTGCATTCTGTTTATTCTAGCTCAGTGGTTCAGCTGGTCGTGTAATATGTTAGCAACTGGCAGACTGAAAATGTAGAGCGAGGTTGGACTATCAGGGCTTTCAGCAAGAGGAAACTCTGGGGCTTGGTGTTAGTTCGTAGATCCGAGGGGGGCTTCACAAAATGACGAAAAATGCTTGATGGGCAGAAAAAGAAATGGAAAATAAAGAGATTGATCTAAGAGATTAAGTCCCTCAGACTTAGGCAATGGTTAGCATCCACAGCCCCTCACAGACTTCTATATTAGCAAAACATAAATATATCCTCAGAGGATTGCAGCTTAGTTGGGACTCTTATTATCGGAACCAATACGGGCTCACCCTAGAAGAGAAGTGTCATGAACCTTCATTTCGTTTCAGACTCTGCTAGTTGAAGGGAGGACTCTGTTCAACACACAATGCATTCAGGGAAGAGAATACCACTTGGCCAGAGAGCTTTCCAAAGAACTGAGCAAGCCACATCATTTTATAGCAAGTGAGTTCTTGCTAGGGAAGTGATTACCAACATTTTATGTTTTGCAAAAAGCCTCATAAGCATTTGAAGGAATGTGCCCTCATCCACCCTCCTGATGTTTTTAACCTTCATTTATAAATTAGGAAACTGAGGCTCAATGGCTTGGAGAGTCTTGCCAGGGTACACGATAATTCAACAGCTAAGTCTCATAATATCACACAATCACAATAACAGAAGGATTTAAAAATAGCCTCTCAATTCATTTACGGAATGAATCGTACCTACAGGCTTCTTTTTGGCTTGAAAACAGACATGTCTCCCTACCTCTTTTATGCTGATCTCTTTATACTTTTAAGATGATAGACTTTTCAGGGAAAAAATATTTTGTGTTAAAAAGAAGAAGATAGCAGGAGGGGAAGAATGAAGGGGAGTAAGTCAGAGGGGGAGACGAACCATGAGAGACGATGGACTCTGAAAAACAAACTGAGGTTTCTAGAGGGGAGGGGGGTGGGGGGACGGGTTAGCCTGGTGATGGGTATTAAAGAGGGCACGTTCTGCGTGGAGCACTGGGTGTTATGCACAAACAATGAATCATGGAACACTACATCAAAAACTAATGATGTAATGTATGGTGATTAACATAACAATAAAAAAATAAAAAATAAATAAAAAAATAAAAAAATATTTTGTGTTTCTCACAAAAAGACAATTCCATTACACAACCCCATAAAAAAAGGAGAGCATCTTGTATATATTTTAATTAATATCCTTATGTCCCTAATTATCTTCATTTCTTTTTTCTGTTTAGGTACAGTGGCCAGTGTTTATTTTCAGAGTTGTCATAAAAGGTCACATCCATCTACAAGTCCTCTGTATTAGAAAGAGTTGATTGTGGGGACGCCTGGGTGGTGCAGTCAGTTAAGCGGCCGACTCTTGGTTTTGGTTCAGGTCCTGATCTCAGGGTCATGAGGTCAAACCCCATGGCGGAGCATGGAGTCTGCTTCAGACTCTCTCTCCCTCTCCCTCTGCCCCTCCTGCTTGTGCTCTCTTTCTCTAAAATAAATACATGAATCTGTAGAAAAAGATGATTGATTGCTAATTGATTTCCTTCAAATCTGCAAAGACAAAATGCATCACAGTCGCCTGGAATTCTCTCTCCTTTGGATGTGTTTTAATATCATGAGATATTTTTCAAATTTCCCAAGGACATCTGAAAAGTCAAAATCAACATCTAAAATCTTGGCATTGTGATCATCTGCTAACCAAATAGTAGAGTCTGTGTATCTAAAAACCCCCTAATTTTGACAAGCCTAGAAAACACTCCTATAACTCTAGACTCAGTGTATTTGTGCTGATAGCCACTGAACCGCAAATAAGATATTGTTAGCTATCTGAATTCTCAAATTACATATATCAAGACCCTTAAGTTCTTATTCTCTGTTTGTAGAATAAGGGCTGTAGGCTTATATGAAAAGTTAAGCAAGTTTTTGGAGCTCTACTCGCAACAAAGACAATAAAATTTAAAACCAAACTCAACTGACTAGGTCAGGCAAGGTTATTTCTATGTTACAGTTCACAAAGAGAAAAGAATTACTGGAGAGGAAGAGTATGAATTACCAGATTTCTGTTAGTATGAAATAGCCTAGAATTTTTGGGGGAAATATCTTAATAGCCTCATGATTAAGTTTTTTTATTTTATTTTTTTATCTCTAATATTTCCCAATATAAATCATTTTGAAAATTAGGGACGGACTAATCTTCTCATTTTACTCTCATTTGTCCTTCTCAGAATCCTCAATAGTTGCGAGCTACTTACAGGCAATCACATTTCTGAGGAGGTTACTACTTAAGACCCTCCACTTCCGGGTTCCTTTCTAGAAGAACCATATTTGTGATAGCTTGACTGTTCCCAAAACTGTTCCCAGAATATATCACCAGCTTCTCAACATATCTTTTGTGTAAAATGTTCCTCCGCTCTTCTGCTGAGTCTTCACTCTTCTTCAAAATACTGCTTAGGTCCCACCTTTTCTGTGAGACCACTCATAGTACGCTATTCATTAATAATTGCTTCCTCCATGGCAGTCCTGTAATTTCTTTTACCTGTCATCTTCATTTAGTACCTAATACACACCATACCGTATTATCATAAACCTTAATCATTGTAGTTTCGGGTTCTGTGTATGTCACAAGTGCTGTGTCCCTAGAATCCTGTAATCTGCAACATCTGGTGGCATTGATGATGATTGCTAACACTGAATGCCATGTGCCTGATAAACAAAGTGGTCCAAGCACCTTATAATTACTAACTCATTTAATTCTCACAGTAATCTAAGAGGTAGGTGCCATTATTATATCTGTTTAAAAGATGACAAAACTAAGGCACAGAGCAGGTAAGTGACTTACCTTCTGCTACCCAGATCATAAGTGGTGGAATTGAGATTTGACCCCAGGTGAGTTAATTTGACTCCCATCCACTTAAGTAATATACAATACTGAAGATTATTGAAGGAAAAGGCATGAAATTTTATAATTATGAGCTAATATTTTTTTTTGCAGCATGAGAAGATGAGCCATTCTAAAATAGGTCATATTTAAGTCAAAAAAGATATTTCTTCATGGAATAAAATTTTAGGGATGAGCATCATTTTGTTTTCTTAAAGGAATAAAGATGCAGCTATTTGTATAAAATTGTGTTAGGACTTGAATCAATATCCAGGTGACTCCAATACCTAAGCATCACTGCTTAACTAACCCCCCCACCCCCCACTTCCCCACAGAAGTGCACTCTTGTTCTGTCCTCTGTGCTCAGCTCCATGTTACTTGAGGAGAAACAAAAGAAAACTGGAAGTTTTGGTTTTTTTTTAAAGATCTTGAAACAACTGACTTAATATTGAGTGTGTCTAATATATCTCTCCAAAATGATAAACATGCCTTCATAGAAATACAATAGTTTAATGATGAGAAATGGCAAGACCTTGTTCTTTATTTTTTTCTAATTTTTCCAGGGACTCTAAGCAACCAACCTATGTAATTGGACATATTATGTCAACCTGGGCCATCCATGCGTATGAGACCTCTTGTTTAAGATGACAGCTGTCACTCACAGGTTATTTTATTGGGATGCAAACCAGACGAATATTTTGAAATTTTCCGTAAATTTGATATCAAGGGATTCCTTAATGCACAAACTCCTAAATGACATCTGTTAACGTTTACTATTTTTTATTTTTAGTATAGATTTTATAATCAATATTTTCATTAAAATTTAATCATGTAAATTAGTAGCTACCACAGTTTGTTTGAGAAGCCTTAAAACATTTATACCTTATGACCATTAATTCCACTTATAGGAATCTATCATTAGGAAATAATAAGAATTGCAAAAGAAAAAATTGGAAGCAAGATTGTTTATTGCAGCATTACTTATGCAGTGAAAAATAAAATCTCCTTAAATATCCTGAATTGGAGGAAGGAAATTATGGTACAGTTGCACAATGGAATATTTATGTAGTAATTAAAAATGAAGAGTGCTTTAATGACATGAAAATGCTTTTAATAATCAGTAACATTAAGCAACATGCAGCACACAAGATTGTATGTACAGTGTGATTATAAAAATTAAAAGAAGACTAGATAGGAAAGAAATCAGAAGATATGCTGCCATATAAATAGCAAAAGAAGAAACCCGGAGAAAAAAAGACAAGAAGTAATTATGAAACAATGTTTATAAGGGTATCGCTGTGCAGTGTCATTGTGGGTGACCCATTATTTTCTTCTTTATGCATTTCTACAATTTACAAATTTTTAAATGTGGGTTTACTCCTTTTATTATCAGAAAAAAAAACCTTTGGTGTAAAAAAGTGAACTGCAATTTCGATAGAAATGGATAGGGTTCAGAAAGAGATGATAAAATATGAGTTCTGACATTTTATTTTTTGAAACGATTACTGATGTTATTGATGGTCACATGATAGTATTCAGATATATGGCCAAGCAAAACCCTGAAAGGCTTATCCTGGAAAATAACAGATATGTAAGTAACCTCTGGTCTTTTGGGTGTCTTGCTTATTATATCCTTCTTCAAGGAGATTTCTAGTATATGTTTATCAACAATTAGGAATTGTGTAAAAGTTCCTTCTTAACATGTAGTTATTAATGTGTGCAATGTTTTGTGAATAAAAGTCATCAGATTCTTTCTGAATATTAACTATGAAGCAGGACATACATATTTAACTACTTATAAAAAGTACACTAGAGCCTCTATAGTATTTGCTTCCAGCCTCATTTAATTTACTCAGGGTATTTATTCAGTGGAGATATATATATATATATATATATATTCAAAAAATATTTTCACATAGCTGTAGAATCCAATACATTTGTGTGTGTGTTGGGGGGGGGTGTCATCAACTCTGCTCAGAGCACAATTCATTCAAAAACATTATGTTTTGATCCAAGACTTATTTTGTCATCTCGAAAAATCCAGAGAGAATAAAACAGACAGGGGGCTAGGCTGGGTTATATCCTTCAGGCATCTGAGGGAAGCACAAGGCTGAGATACAAATATGTCTTACATGTGATGGGTCCTCCTCTGAATAATTATTACACTAAAGAAATCTATTTGTAATTCATACTGTCATTTTTCCATTTCTAATGTTATTAATGATATTCATTCCAAAGAGAAGTAGTGAAAATAGGTTTTTACATAAGACTTTGTAACTGCTCCTCACGCATGTCGTTACATGGAAGTATATGGAAATGCAAAATAAAAATTTGTGGGAAAGATGTTCTTTGCTGTATTGTTTATAAGATTTAAAAAGGAGAATCATTCTAAATACTCAGAGTTGGAAAAGGGAGAGTCCATAAAGACTTTAAATCATCCTTAGAAAATATTACAAAGGAGTTTTATTGACATGGGAAAGTAATTTTAGTAAGTAGAAATGTAAAGACCCAAACCGTCATATAAAATTATTGGTAGTGGTTAGTTAATAAGTGAATTCTCAGACCTCCTATCCTCTAATTATTCTTTAATAGAAAGGCAAAATTAACTTTGTTTAAAGGAAACAGTCTTAACTCTGGTAGTCTCCGAAGTCTTAATGGCTGGTATGGTTCAGACTATATTTCTCAATACCGAAATGACCCAAAGTAATAATCCCGTAGAAGATTTTGTTACAAATCAAAATTATAGTTCCAACTGAGGCTAACTAAAAATCCTTATATGTAGACTCATTGCATTTAGCAAGTATAGGGAATTTTGTGATTGTCTACATAACTGCTTTTATAGATGAGGAAACAACCCCAGCTACTTATAAATTGAGCTGAAAAGAGAAGCAGATTTCCTCTCCTCCCAGTGTGCAAGGCTCATTCTCTAAGACAAACCAGTCTCTCTTCTCTGGAGAAACCCGTGTAACATTTCTCAAACTGAGAGTATTCCTTTAAATTCACAATTCCTCCAACCTTGAATTAAAAACAAGAACAAAACAAAACGAAACTGAACCCCAAACACCATGTAAAGGGAAATTACAAATGTAACATTTGATTGTTCTGATTTATTTTTAATTATCCTTTCTACCTTTTGTCTTAATTGGGCAAAGGCAGGAAAATTTGTTCTATGCAATTAAGAGTAGTTATGTGCAAAGAAAATGGAGTCCTATTTTAAATCTTATTTGAACTGGCTCATAGTTCAGTATGTTGCATGAAAATTAGAACAAGTATAATATTTAAAAAGCTAATGAGTTTTAGTCAAAATATCCTCACAGAATGAAGTGCTAGGAAATTTTATACACTGAATCAGGAGTCTAAGGTTTTCCCCCCCTCCCCCCAGTCCACACAAAGCAGAGCTTGGGAAAAGATTAGAGTATTTTGAATTCAATACCCTTTGAGCTGTCATCTCAAAGATTCACTTTAAAAAAATCTATAGTAGAATTCTACAGAGCTTTTCTTAGAAGGAACTAAAGGATATTAGACGTACTATGATAATAGCACTTTTCCAAGAACTCAGAGAAATCAGGTCGTGCTTAACGAAATCAGGCAGCAGCCCTGAAGTCAACTGGAATGTTCTGGCTCCTTTTTCTTATTTAGTTTTTCTGTGAATCAGAGTTTTTGGGATTCCTCTGAGTGTTTTTCTTATAAGCTTCTGATTTTTAATACAAAATATATTATGGATCCAAATCATGCTGGGTGCATGTATTATCTCACTGAATATAAACAGAGGAGGAGTTGCTCCAGCAACTCAAAACATACACAAGGCAAATGTAAGACAGTAAATTCAATGTTGGTGGTGAGGGCAACAGCTCCTGGATCCTCCTCTGTGTCTCCCAGTTATGTAATGATCCCATTTGAAAGGTTAGATCTGTTTTTATGAATATAAACCATATATTTTCCATGTGAGTTTGGGATGGGTTGCGGAGGGAGGGAAGAGAACAAGGATTTAATGAGCAACTCATTTTCATTTATTCATATTCAATGGATATTTATTGAGCACCTCCTCTGTGCCAGGCACTGTTGTAGGTACTAGGGATAGAGCAGTGAAAAGACAAAGTCATTGTTCTCTCAGAGATTACGGTCTGCTCAGATGATGCAGATATTAAACAGGTAAGTCAGGAAAGATAATAAATAGTAATAGTAATAAATGCTCGGTAAAGACTTGAACCTGAACGATTTACACAGAGTGGCTAGCCATCTACTGTAGATGGGATGGGGAGGGATCATTTCCCTATGGAGATGACAGTGTACAACATTTTATTTTACCTTTGCCATACCCCTGGAGGTAACGAGAGCCTTATTTTACACAGCCATGTGAGGTTAAGCACCTGTCAAAGGTCATGTGGCTATTACTCTTTCCTTCCCAAATTCATGTTGGACTTTAAGATGTTTTAGTACACTTTGATAGTGGAGATTTCCTTTTTCTTTTCAAGATTCTGAGGTTTTATAGAAATCACAGCTTCTGGAGAGCAAAGCGGGACCCCTCCTATAATCACAGGAAAATGCCAGGACAGTGTGGTAGGTTTTCTCTTTTAATCTAACAGAATAATTAATGGGGGAAATGATGCTTATCGCTACTCTCAAACTTTTCAGCAGACATCTTCCCTGTGGTAAACACTTAAGACAAAGATCCATTTTCTGGCTGGCTGATTTGTTTGTTTGTTTTTAAAAAATCTTTGCCTCTCTGGAAAGCATGTTTGTCCTAGAATGTAGTATTTTTGCCAAAGTCCCACACTGAGGACTGCTCCTCAGGATGGCCTTGTACAGAATGTGTGAATTTCCATCATCAGCTAAAATGTGAACTTGAACAATAGACAGTTGGCTCTCCTCCAGTCCTAAATAAAGCTGTGTAAGAGCTATGTAGAATTCTCCCTGCATTCATGGGGGGAGGCAGGGCAGACAGCTTGCTGTTCTTCTGATGCTATTTAGAGACTCCCTTCTCAAGAAGAGTTCACCCCTTTCACCTGTTCCAGGGAACCGCGAGGCCTCCTCTATTCCCGAAGTGACCTCTCCTCACGCTGTACTGTGGGTCCTTAGCAGCCCGGTGGCGAATGGGACGTGTTCCCTGTGGACCCAGGTGTGGCTTCTACACTTGTAAGCTTCCACTTCCATCGGGAAGTCCTATTCACTTGGTCCTTTTCTAAAATGAGCTTAGCCTAATTATGTGAAATGCCTAGGCTACTTTGTGATTATTCCTTTGGCTTTTCTGTTTCTTTCTACTTCTACCGAATTCCGTCACATTCCAAAGTTCAGGACTTCCCCCCCTGCTTTCCTCCGTCAAAGTAAGCACCAGCTCCTGGTGGGATTACTTCTGATTCATGTTGCAGTCCTTTATTGTAGAGTTTCAGTTACGGTGCTCGGGGTGGGGTTTATTTCAAGTGACTCAGACCAGATGTTCACCCCATCGTATGATCTCTGTCTCCTGAATTTCCATCCTGCCCCTTTACCTGCAGCAAGCATCTCCATCTCCATTTTTGGGATTCCTCTGATATCCTAGAATGTTCTCATATTACAACTGCCACCCTCACCCATTCCCTAAGCTGATTCTTTCCTGTGGTTTTCTGGCTTTGTGTCAGTGACACCACCGTCCTTCCAGTCATCCATCCCTGCTGGCAAATCTTGAAACTTGGCCATGGGCCTTTCATAAAGGAAGAAGCCGTCTTTCCACTCCAGGGGCAGGACCTTAGTCACAGACCTTAGCAGCTCGTCACTGGGCTACTGTAATAATCTCTTAGTTTGTCTCCTAGCCTCTGAGTATCTTCTCTTCCATTCACCCTGGACACATGCTCCTGCCATCTTCAAAACTTTCCAAAGCACCTTGTTATCTAACACGAGACTATTCTGAAAACTTTGGATGCCCGTTAGATCGGCTTTCAAGGCCTTCCATATTCAGACTACCTCACCCCCAAAGTCTCCTGCCCAATCACCCTGCACTGATGTTCCATGCCAGCTGATTGGCTTGATGCGTGTTCTCACTTTTGCTTTTTCTCTGCATGATCCCCCTTCTCCCCGACTCCAGCTTTTGGTCCTTTCACTCCTGTGCACATAGCTTAGTTCCTTCTTAGAAAGCTTGGCTCAAGTCTGACTTGTTTTCTGAAACCTTCCTAACTGTGTCAGCTCGCTGTGATTCCTCTATTACCTAGACTCCTGTAGCACTTGCCTGACTTTGCATTGCTACGTGTTATAGACGGAATGTCTCTGTTCCCTCCTCGCCCCCAAATTCATATGCTGAAAGCCTAGCTTCAGCGTGATGGTATTTGGAGGAGGGATCTTCAGGAGGTAATTGTGTTTAGATTAAGTCATGAGGGTGAGTCCATAAAGGATTAATGCCCTTATAAGGAGGGAGGAAGGGAGCGAGAGAGAGAGAGAGAGAGAGAGAGAGAGAGATCTTTTTCTCTCCATTTGCATGCATAGAGGAAAGTCTGTGTGAGGACACAGAGAGAAGTGGTTGTCTACAAGGCAGGAATTGGGCCGTCACCAGGAACTGAATTTGCCAGCACCTTGATCTTGAACTTCCACCCTCCAGAACTGTGAGAAATAAATGTCTGTTGTTTAAGCCACCTAGTTTATGGCATGTTGTTTTAGCCAGAGCTAAGTTACTAGAGTTATAGCTTATCTATTTAACTATCGATTCTACCACCTTCTTCTCTGCTCAGCTTTCCTAGCCATCCATGTTCTGGCTGTTAATGCAGCACATGGAGCAACTTCCTGCAGGAGGGAGGGCCTTTGTGCTCACAGTTCCCTCTACCTCCTCAGGGTCTGCATGTTATTCGCTCCCACACTGCCTCAGATTTCTGCCCAACTTTCATCCCTCACCATTTTTGCTAAAATTGCAAGCTCTATCTGTATCTCTCCCCTTATATTGCTCTTTTTTTTCTTTATAACACTTTCAGCATTTGACAGTAGATTATTATCTATTTGTTCCTCTATTGAATATCTCCCACACTGGAATCGGGGCTCTATGGAGGCAAGGATTTTGCCCACTTTGCATATTATTCTGTTCCCAGTGCTTAAATAATGTCTGGCACATAGTGATGCTCAATGAATATTTGTTGAGTGAGTGAATGACTTCATGCATGCTTGGTTTCTCCAGAGTCAGAAACCCTCTTAAGAACATGGATGTCTTACCACTCTTTCTATAACCAGCACCAAGCAGGGATCCTGTTACCTTGGCTGCCGCTGTCCCCTCAACTGAAACCACCCCCACTAAGGTCGCCATGGTAGAAGAGACACATTCAAATCCCATTTTCTGGCCTTACAGTACCGATTGTAGCCCTGTACCTTATTGAACACATCCTACTTCTCATGTCTCTCCTCTTCCCTGGTCTCTAAAACTCTGGCATTTCCCCCTCTCTGCCTGTTCCTGGGCATTCATCACCTGGTCCCCCTTCCTGTCCTCCAGGGTTCTCTGCTTACACTTCCGGCTCTCTTATCCTCTTGGGTGACTTAAAGTACAGTTGGTTATTCACTGATTTCATATTTGCAAATTCACCTTCTTGCTAAAATTTATTTATAACGCCCAAATACCTACTTGTGGTGCTTTCAGGGTTAATCACAGACACGCACGGTGAAGGGGCCAAAAATGTGAGTCATCCGCATGCCTGCCTATGTTTCCAGCTGAGGTGGAACAAGGCAATGCTCTGTCTTCGTGTTTCAGTTCTCGTACTGTATGCAAGTGTCCTTTCCACGGTCTATTTAGTGCTATGCTCTTTGTATTTTTGTGCTTTCTGTTGGTAATTTCTCTGTTTATAATGGCCCCAAGCACAGTGCTGAGTGCTGAAGTTCTGTCTAGTATGTCTAGCACAAGAAGGCTATGATGTGACTCAGAGAAAATATGTGTGTTAGATAAGCTCCATTCAGGCATGAGGCATAGTGCTGTTGGCTGCTCGATGTTAATAAATCATCAGGCTATATTAAATAAAGTTTCTCTACCAGAAATACACATAAAACAAGGTTATGTATTGATTGGTTGACAAAAATGTTATGACAAGAGGCTCGAAGGAACCTAGCCATGTGTTTCCCCTAGGAGCAACTTCTCGGTATTTGCTAATTTCGTGTTCACAGTGACTTTATAGACCACAATAAATAACCAGGGAAAATGACTGGCACCTTCTTTCTTTACTTACTCCATGACACCTGCCAAAGCCATATCTTCCATCAGAGTAGTCTATTTCCACCTGCTTCCTTGTTTCTATCTTTTCTTTGCCTCATTCTCGAATCGGGTTATAGCCTTGGGACAATGCATCTGATCATGGCACCTCTCCGTTTTAACCTTTGTGTAGCTCTCTGTTTTGCCTAGGATTATCCAGCCATCACAACATAGAACATAAGCTCCAGGTAATTCATCCAACCTAATCTGCCACAATCCACCCCCCACTCCCCAGCCCCAGCACCTTTGCTCCAACCAGACTTCTCACCCTGCCTCAAACACCAAGGTTCCTCTGTCTCTGCACCTTTGTACCTGCTCTTTTCTATCCTTGAAGATCCTTTGCCTTTTCTTAGTGTGCAGAACTTTTAACCACCCATTAAGAAGCCATTCTGGTCTCACCTTCTCTGTGAAGCTTTCCCTATTGCATAGGCAGGTGGTTGCTCCCACTTCTGGCCTCTGACACTTTGTTGGAGGATTTCCAGGGTGCATGTCCTAGTTTTCTTGCCTGTCTGTCTCTTACTCTAGTATGTTTTCCAACACTGCTGCGTGATCCTCAGTGGACACTGACAGGGTGTCCTACCACTTAGCTCAGATCTGACCCTGTCTCCTTGCAGATAAGAGTCAGATCCCACAGGTGAGGACTCAGTCCAACAAGAGTGCCCCCCCTCCCCATTAAATTAATTAAAGAAAGAGGCCTAATGCTGCCATGGCCTGTGTAAGCAAATGAACATCTAAGCCTGTAAATGTCTCAAGGTTATGAAATTGAAACCTAAGGGACAATCAATCACCAGCAGCCAACTAAGCTTTAAGCTATAACCAATCAAATAATTCTCTTTCTTTGCTTCCACACCTTCTCTGTGTTAAGTCTTCCCTCTAGCTCCTGTTGGTGAGTGCTTCTCACTACTTCTGGTTTGGCTCTGCCCAATTAGGATAGATTTTTCCAAATAAACTCTTAAATTTTTAAATACTCAGGTAATCTAACACCTCCCCACACTTCAGATGCCAATTGCAAGTTGTCACCTGTGTGTCTGACCAACACACTATCACCTCAGGTTCAAATAATTTGCTAGAGCAACTCACAGAACTCAGGAAAAAATTTCCTTACTAGGGGTGCCTGGGTGGCTCAGTCGGTTAAGCATCCAACTCTTGATTTTGGCTCAGACCGTGATCTTGGGGTCCTGGGATCGAGCCCCATGTTGGGCTCCCTGCTTGGCAGGAGTCTGCCTCAGGATTCTCTCTCTCCTCCTGCTCTCCTCCCCTCGTTCTCTTTCTCACTCTCTCCCTCTCTCTCAAATAAATAAATCTAAAAACAAAAAACCCTTAATTACTAGAATTGGGATTTATTATAAAGGGCTATACCTCAGGAATAGCAGATAGAAGAGATGTGTGGGACAAGGAATGTTGGGAGGGGCACACAGCTTCCATGCCCTCTCTGGGCACACTACTTTCCTAAAACCTCCACATGTTCACCAACCCATAAGCTCTCCAAATCCCCTTCCTTTTGGGTTTTAATGGAGGCTCCATTACATAGGTGTGGTTAATTAAATCATTGGTCATTGACGATTGATTGGATCTCCAGCTCCTCTTCCCTCCCTCTGAGTTGGGAAGGCTGGGAGGAGAGGAGCAGTGGGAGGGCATGGGGTTTGGGGTGGGACTGAGAATCCCAGTCTTCTAATCATGGTTGGTTCCCCTGGCGAAGCAGCCCCATCCTTAGGAGATTTGCAAAAGTCACCTTATTAACATAAACTCAGGTGTGTTTGAAAGGGGTTCAGTGTGAATAACGAGACGAGAGGCTCCTTTCAACTTGCTGGCTCTGCAGCTATTTCAGGAACTAATGACAAAAGACCAAATATTATAACAAAAGATGCCTTTATGGTTCTTATATAGGAAATAACTAGGGCTTTAGGAGCTATGCGCCAGCAACTATATCTGTTATTATCACAATTCAACTCCAACAAGTCTTCATAGGCAAGGGCCAGATGATTCTTTTTCTCGTATGGGCATCTAGAACCAGCATCAAACACCTGTTAAGCACTTAACAATGCTTATTGAATGAACTGAAAGAAAGAATATTTGAGTGATGCTGGGATGTATACCTGCTCGAATAAAATATTTCCCTTGGATCTTGGTAAGAAAATTCTATTTCTAAATTATCATTAAAGGATGTAATTGCTATTATTTCTTTTCATCTTGGCCCTCAAAATTGGTCATACATAAAATACTCTGAGAAGTCACCTATTGCAATTACAACCATCAGAAAACCTCATTGTGAAATTTGATTCTATTAACATCATTCTATGGAATATGTTTGTTGAATGAATAGACATATGAATAAAAAAGAAACAAATGACTGAAAGTGTGTGGCTTTAATTTAAAAATAGTGAATTAGGGGTGCTTGGTAGCTCAGTCCGTTAAGCATCTTCCTTCGGCTCAGGTCATGATCCCAGGGTCCTGGGATTGAGCCCTGCTCAGCAGGGAGCAGGCTTCTCCCTCTCCCTCTGCCTGCCACTCCCCCTTCTTTGCTCTCTCTCTCTCTCTCTCTCTTTAGTAAATAAATAAAATCTTAAAAAAATAAAAATTGTGAATTATGTATTTGGATTTAGAATATCTTAATTGTAGACTCATTCTCTTAACCCCTCTAGACCTCAGTTTCTTCAACAGTAAAATGGGATAATAATGCCCAGGTCTGAGGGTTAGAGTGAGAATTTAATGGTGCAGTGCTTAAGAATTCTCTCTGTGAACAACAACCACAACAGCAATGAGAAGCTAGAAATAATTATTTCCACATTTAGGTTTATTTATAAAGGACATTTCTACTCTGGGTGAGATCAAGATACCTATCTCCACCCTAATATCATGGTAGTTGCTTCACAACTTGGCTCAGAAAAACAATTCCACCAAAAAGGCATAGTCTGTGTTTTGTTTTGTAGAAATCTCTATAAGCAGAACGTTTCATAGATGTTTTACACAATGACAAATAGTTATTCACAGACAGATGCTGGCCATGTGTTTTCCAAGATCAGTGAAAAATGCCAGCAAATGGGAAATTGGAGGGAGGGCAGAACAGATATTTCCTGAAGCAGCACACCTCCCAGTTGGAAACCTCAGAATCTTTGTGAGTTTCTACAGCAGGGCCGTGGAGCATGCCAAGGCTGTGGGTGTGGTTCTGTGCAGCTGACTGCGGCATAACTCAATTAGGGAATTCTCAGTGGCTGGGCATCTGGGTTCTAAAATGGTTGTTTATGTTCTCCAGATGGTCATGGACAGCAGAAAGGATACATTTAAAAGGAAGGAATACAGAGGGGGATATAAAAGAGTTAGAAAAGTAGCTAAGCTGCTTTTGTCTTTTCTTTATCATAATCTGATTTTTCGAGTACGGTAATAAAGCAACTGTTCCAGAGAAAAATGTTTTGTACTCTTTTACAGGTGCCTAAACATCTTGAATGGTTTCCTCGTCAAAAAGGAAGTTCTCCTGGCACAGACACCTGCCTAAGGAGGAGGAGATGCAGGGACAGATGCCTGTTAGAGCGACAACACGCTTGGGTGGCATAATTGTATGTCAGTGTGTGTCTTAACGTTGATAAGAAAAAAAAAACATATTGAGGAAAAGAAAAATCTTACTAATAAGAGATCATTAAAGATCGTGGAGACATCGTTGGAGGGCAAATGGAATAAACCTGAAAAACAGAACACCAGGACACATGGGGACATGTTTGAGATGGTAGTTTTGTGAGCTCTTCGTTATAGAGTCAGCACCTACCACACTGAAAATCAGAGGCCCTCAAAGTTGGAATGTCCGAAGTGAGTCGCTCTATGTTAGGATAAGGTGTTTCTCTGCAGATAACCAGTGTGATTCTTGGAGGAAAATTGTTTCCCCCCAAACGGTGTTTACCTAGGATGCTGTATTAAATGGTAGCAGCTGAGCTATGTCCACTGAAGTGGCCAGTCCCCAAATAAATGCTGTTCTTTTTGAAACGATAGTTCATCCACTCATTCAGCAAATATTCATTGCCCTGCAACTATGTGCCAGGCACTGTTCTAGGTCCTGGAGAACAAAACAGACAACATTCTCAATCTCGGGGAAATTTCATTCCGGTCTAACCAAAGTGATAACAGCTCCCCAACCCCGAATTCTTGCTCTACACCAAGGTGTTTTCACAGATTTTCTCTTTTAGAAGCTCCTGCAAGGCAGATGCTATTATTCTCATTCCAAAGTTGAGAAAATGAGCAAAAAGAGGTTAAATGGCTTTCCCGTGGTAACACAGGTCTGTCTTGCTTCAAAGCTATATTCCTTCCCATATATTCTACTGCCCTAGAGAAATCTAGGGCATTTCTTCAAACACTATGGTTTTTAATAGTATGATGATGGGCAGGACACATAATGCTGGTCAATGTTACGATGATAACGCATTCCTGTCCCCACCATGACTGGGGAGACTTCATACCTCTTTCTTGAAGAGGCTGCTTCTATAGCCTCGGAAACTCGAGGTGGGTAAGGAAGTGGTTCTGATGATTCTGAGAGGAGGTGTGTACAACTGGGCCTCGTTCTGTGAATTTGTCTCCATGGGATTCACTTCTGATGAAGGCTCCTCTAGAAGAGGACTAGGACTTCTTGTTTTCATTTTCAGCAAATACTTGGGAAAGGCGTGTTTCCTGCCAGTCATTGTACTGGGTGCTGGAGATACAATGGTGATTAAGCGAGACATTTAATGATTTAAAACATTTTCATCCACATAATGTATACACATGCTTTAAAAAGCTAACTAATACTACAAAGTTCCCAATAAAGTACAAGGGCTCCCCACCCATCGTGCCTTCTTACCACCCAGACCCCTTCCGACTGGCGGCTGATTTTGTCTTTTTCAGCTGTTTCTGCTGGCATTTTCACACCCTTGTATTTCTAAATAATGTGTGTCCACTGCTCTCTTTGTTTTACCTATTTTCTGTGGAATCCTAGACTTAATTTTCTCAGACTAGCCACTTTGCTACCCCATCCTCCCCGTATAGTAATATTATAATCTTGATTAAATCATTATCCATTGTTTATTATTCATTATTATGTCTATGCAAATATTATTCACAAATGAGCATGGTGACATGATTATGTTTCCTTTCTAAATTTTATTGTTACTAAGGTTAATAATTTCTCCATTTGCAATTATTCTTCCCTTACTTTTTATTAGCCTCCAAGCATCTTCCTTTAACATTAGGACACTTATAGTTACATTTTTTTTTTAGAGAAATTCTTCTTTGAGAGAATCTTTCATCTGAACTATGCAGATAATAGTTTGAATTTTTCTTTTATATTTTTCTTCAGTACTTGGAACTCCCTTTATTTTCCTTCTGAGTTTCTTTGCCTGTTTCTTAGACTTACGCCTTTCACCTTCCTGGTTTTACGCCTTGTTCAAAATAGCACATCATTCAGTAGTTTAGTCAGATTAAAAAGATAACAAGATGATAAAGGTGTGGTGACAGCCCCCAAATTCTGTCTCCTGAATTGCACTACGACAGCCTGAATGAATGGTTTCTGTGGCTTCTCCCTTCACTACAGATATCCTTTCTTTCTATCCAGTTTTGGATTCTCTCTCTCTCTCTGTTTCTGATTTCTTTTTCTTCCCAGATTTTGGTGACAGTTTTCACTCTTTGCAATGGGGGGGGTGCATTTTTTTCCATATTGCATGTCTAAAAATGACTTTATTCTACCTTGAGACTTGACTGAATGGTTGGCTAGGCATAGAATTTTAGGTTAGAAATCACCTTACTTCAGACTTTTGAAGGCATAGCTCTACTGTTTTCTTATTTCCATTATGCCAGCCAGATCACCATTCCTTTATATGTGTCCTGATTTTTCTTTTGGTAAGTTTGGAGAACCTTCTCTTTGTTCCCAAAGTTCTGCGATTTTACAGTGATTTGCCTTGGTATGGATCTATTTTCAT
Source organism: Zalophus californianus (assembly GCF_009762305.2). Classification (NCBI taxonomy): domain Eukaryota; kingdom Metazoa; phylum Chordata; class Mammalia; order Carnivora; family Otariidae; genus Zalophus; species Zalophus californianus. The sequence goes on from NC_045598.1 coordinate 147,967,760, forward strand.
CTTATTTTGTTGGGCCCTCCATGGGCCTTTTTACTATGGAAGTATATGGTTTGCAGTTGTGAAAAAAATTTCCTGTATTTTTTCTTTGATGCTATTTCTCCCTAGTTTTCATGGTACTTCATTCTGAAAGCCAATTATTTGAATGCTAGACCTCTTAAAATAATATTCTTAGCTTTTGTCTCTTGTTTTCAATCTCTTCGAAGTTTTCAATTTACTTTTGCGACCATTACTCCAACATTTTCTTTCAGTCCTCTATTGAGTTTTTTGTTTTTTTTTTTTTTTGTCTTTGGTTTAGTTTTTGCTATGATATTGCTAAATTCTAACAGTACCCGCCCCCCCCCCCCCCGCCAAGTTCTTTCTTATAGCATCCACTTCTTGTTTCAAGGATAAAATATATTCTCTTATCTCTCAAAGGGTAGCAATAATAGTTATTTTTGTTATTCTTGGCATTTGTCTCCCTGCAGAGTTTCTGTTTTCTCAAGTAACTTTTTGTTTATTTACTTTTCCTTTTGTTTATTTTAGTCTTCTAGCCTCCAAATTAGAAGTTTCTTTTAGCTATCTGGTTATTCTTGACTGTCTGTTCATGATTAAGAATGGAGCATTAATGAGCTGTCTGAAAACCCTGAGCACATGAGGAGAGCTATCTGACTTTGAGCTTTATTGCTAGATAACGCGGGTGAGACACTGCTTGAAGAATTCACAGCGTCCATATCTTTTCATTGTTCTGTGGGGTAAGAGGGTAGCTGGTTAAAACCTCCAGAGCAGTAACCTCTTTTCTGCTTAGAGAGTAAAAGTCTAGATACAAAGGATCTAGCAACGGAGCAGAGGAAGAGGGCTGAGGGCTTCTTCATTTAGTGTCCAGCATTTATACACTTCATTCCTCTCTTTTCAGTATGGCCGCCATCTGCTGCACTCTGACAGAGACCCCCTACTCCCTCCAGAGAGTAAAATTCCAGGCTCTTGGTGGGGGTGGCTGTCTTGTAAGAAGAGTCTAACCGTTTCTCTAAAGCTTTTGGCAATCTTCAAAAGGAGGGACAGAGTTTTTGGTCTTTCTGGCTCCCTTTCCTTCCCATTTCCAGGCCCGGGCAGGGAGTTGGTCTAATGGGACTGGCTCAACTCACTAAAGGATGATGAGCACTCAGATGGCTTCCACAGCAACTTTGGAAGCTGCAAGCTACACTCCAGGGTCCGCGTGCTTCTCTGTTCCATAGAAAAAGAAATGTCTTCTCTCTCTCACCCGTTAAGCCTATGAATATGTGTGTTCATGCCCCATTTGAAAGACCAGTGGGAACTTGGAGGACCTTATAAATGTTGGTTTGTTTCTTAGTTTCCCACTGTCAGGTAGGAATTTGGCTGTCGGTCTACATTCTTCCTAGCTTCCCACGTTGTACTGTTCATCTCCTCTCTCTAGGTCCCTGCATTTTTGTGACTTCTGTCTGTTTATAGAAAAAGCCCCTTGCTATGGTTTAAGTGACATTGGGAGCATATATTTTTCAAACTACCTTCACAACCCAGAACTGGGCCTTTTTCCTCTCAACACTGCATCTTTAGCACCTAACACGGTGCCTGGTACATAGTTGGTGCTCGATAAGGGTTTTGTTGACCCCAACCCACATTACCTATAACACTATTACCACCTCCCCTAGCTGGCTGTACAGTGTTGTCATTAGCCTCAAATGCAGTGAGATCCTATCTCTTCAAATGCCTTGTAATTTGGATACACAATGAATGATGAAGGTGGATGTGATGGCAATACCTCTTTTCTCTTCTTTCTCTTCCTAACTAGAACTTATGTGCTTGGTTCTATGCTCTTTGCTTTCTAGACATCATCTCTAATATTTGTTAAAAATTCATACCATTCCCACTTTATTTTCTTTTTCCCCTCATTCTCTATTCTCACTGTCTCCCTTGCCAATCTCAAGTACAAGTATTATTATTATTTTTTTAGAACAAGCCACATAAAGGTCTTGATACTTTTCTAAGACACATAACGTCCCATGTGTAGATGTGGGTACTGAGGTAAAGTCAGCTGTTAAATAACTAGAGTTATACATATCCTTATTGTATTTCTTCACTAAAAATCATAACAAACAAACAAAAAGCACGATTTCTCTTGTATGCCTGAAGCATTTAAAAAATGTTTGAGGCATGAGGCCTCAATAGGAAGCAGGAGATATTAATCAAAATTTTAAGTTCTCATTTGGGACGCAAACTCACATTGATTCAACTTCTATTTTTAAAAAAACCTAGCCCTAAACCAAAATTTATTTGCAGAAAATGCATGGGTATTCACAAGGTTTCTGGCCGACTGAATAGGAAAAAAGTAGAAAGGAGAACACTGAGTTCACGAAAAGCCACACTATAAAATAGACATGCTCGTGCATCCATGTGGAGCAACTGTGGGGTTCTAGAGCAGAGCAGACTGCACAGCTCTTTCCTATGCTGCCTGGCTCTGTTACAGCTGACAGAGGCGGGATTCTGGAGTCAGGGGGAAAGTGTCTGCATCCTTTGGAAACTTTCCTCCCCAAATGCAGCTGCATTTGCATTCATTTCTTAAGTTCCCAGGTGAGTAGTGTCCTGGTAATGACATTTTTGCGTAATCTTAGCACAACTGAACGAGCAATATACTCAGTTCAGATACAATGGGAAAATGAGAGGCTTTGTGATAGCACAGGGTCTTTGTTCCTCTTCAGAGGCACTTTCATCCCCTGCATCAGAAGAGGGAGGTGAGATCCCGGCACAGTACAGCTGTTGCTCCTAGACATGTTTGAGAAGGGGTCATGCCCTTACTGTATGAGTCCCTCTTCAGACCCAAGCGATAGCACCTCCACGCTTCCTCCATGCACCATTCCTAAATTACTCTGCTTGGGTTGTGCAGATGGATATTGTTGCGTGGCTTCCATAAGATCAAAAGGAAGCTCAGACCAACCCAAGCAGGTTGCCTCTGCCCTTTAATATGTAAAAAGCAAAACCCAACAAAACAGGTGCTTGTGTTAATTGCTACTCCCAAGGGGGTGGACTGGGGGCAAGAAAATGGGCTGAGCTTTAAAACTGTAGTCAGAGCAAAGACCTTGAGAGACAAGGTTAGCCAAGAAAGAAAAAAAGAAAAAAAATCATCTAGTTAAAAACCTCACCAGTTGAATGGGATGACAGATGAATGATGGATGCAGGTGGGAAAATGGGATTCCCTTCAAAGAAAAGAGTGTGATATGCAAGGCAATGAAGAAACTCGGGGTCCTGGGGCTTGCACGCGGGGAGCAGATAATGCCTGTCTCGTGTGCTCATTGTATTGTCAGAAGTTGCTGGAATAAACCCTCTTGGGAGCTGCTACGAAAGAAGGCAAAACCAAGAGCAGTTTCCCATTTTGGTATAAATTTAGAGGAATTGTAATTGGGATTGTGCTTAAGGTCAAGTTTTTATGAAAGGAAGAACAAAATAGGTAAAACTCTGAAGAACCTATTCTTTTGAGCCTGATGTGTTAAGACCCTGCACCGCGGTTAACTAGTGAGGGAGTGATTGTTAATCTCACTGAGCCTCAATTTTTAGATCTGTCAAATGGGAATAAGAATAATAATCCCTTTTTTATTCTCTTATAAGGAGTAACGATCCTGGCTTTAAAGTACCTAGTGGATAGAACAATCAGGAACAGAATAGGCCTCCAGGAATGGTAGATATCATTTGGGTGCTAGAAATAACAACAAAAGCATAAAATCTTTGATGAGGTCTTCAAAATAGGTAAAAGACTCAAATGAGTTCTATTGATCTTTAATATGGAAGGATGAGTCTCTATATACTGATAGGTGAGCATCATCAATCATACGAAAAACAAACAAAGAAACAAGTAAACAAAAGCAGAGAGAGACAACAGCAAAGTTGGAACCACTCTAATAAACCAAAACTAAAGCCAGCATCAAAGCAAACGAACACACATACACTCTTCCTGATATAAACAAATACATTTATAGACATGAGAGCCATCCATAGTCATAGAGCCATTCTTCTGGTTCAAATGTTCACTCTTTCAAAACAAATTACTTAAGTAGTCTCCTAATCTAATCCTTAATTGAGTGCTTGGCACTCTACGCTTTTGTGAATGAATGAAGGAATATGTGAATGAATGAATGGACTCCAATAATTCCTCATGCTACTAGATTCACTTTCCTGAATCATGATTATCCCATGGCCATGCCCTTGCTCTAGAACCATGTGCTGTCTCTCCCCAGGGAGGCCCAAGTGCCCCCTGTCATCACAGCCAGCCAGCCGGGCCGTGGCCCTTGGAGCAGAGTGAAAGTACAGTCCCAAGTTGCAGTGTGAGAGAAAACACTCTCTTGCAACATTTAGAAAAGAGGTCAAATTGTGTCATTAGCATCATTGTTTCTTTTTTCTTTGTTATCATCTTTTTTAAATGATTTCTAAATTTGCAGCCATGCACTTCATAATGCGGCTGGCTCACTCGGTAGCTGGCCAAGTTTTCTCCTCTCGAGCTGGTACTTTGTCCTCCTTCTCCTTCATGTGCAAACTTGACTGTCAGTAGAACCAGCTGAATAAGAAGCTGTCAGGAATTTCCACAAATAATTAAAGCATAAAAATAAATAATAAATGACTAGTGTGAGAGAATGTTCCTTTTCTTTCTGTAATACACTCAGTGAAGAAAGAATCCTGGAGACCCAAGATAAAGCCCACTGCTGGTTTTCACATTTACAGGGTTTCTTCTTCTTCTTCTTCTTCTTCTTCTTCTTCTTCTTCTTCTTCTTCTTCTTCTTCTTCTTCTTCTCCTTCTTCTTCTTCTTCTTCTTCTTCTCCTTCTCCTTCTCCTTCTCCTTCTCCTTCTCCTTCTTCTTCTTCTTCTCCTCTTTTTTTTCTGCTGAAGTATTTACTGTCTTAAAAACAGTAACATTTTTATTTCACCAGTGTATCTGTAGAGACATTGTAGTTTGACTTGATTTCCTTTAAAGGAAGAATGAGGTATATATGTTAAAGTAATTAAAATTCAGTTTTAGAATTCAAAACAAATCTATGCTATGGATATTCTGGCTCAACTCTGGACAGCTTCTCTCTTTCTTTCTGTCATACTCCCTGTCTCTCTCAGAAACATCTTTCCATCTTTCTCTCCTGTCTTCCATGTATTTGTTGCTCACAAAAGTAGAGAAAAAAATACATGGAATGGAAAAGGTAGGATGGGGTAGCATTAGCTTAGCTTCCAAACAGAACTTGGAAGCTATTTGCCTGCTTTTCAGAGTCATTTCTAACTCCAAGCTCCAGACTGGGGGCCAGAATATCTTTGAGGGAGGTCCCCTCTGGTTGTCAGTTCAGATACTCCCAAGGGAGTTGGAGAAGAAAGGTGGTCATAAGACGTCTAGAGAAACGAAACAGTTCCCCAACTAAAACCAAAACCAAAACCAAAACTAGTAATTTATTCAGGAAGATATTTTGCTTGCTTGTTTATTTGCCTTGTTCTTTTGTACTGGAAACTTCATGATGGTAGCAATCATATTCATTTTGTTCATTAATGTATTCCTAGTGCCTTTCAAGTAGAGGGTACTTAATATATATTTGCTGGATGACTGATGATAGCTCACATTTCTCCATCAATGATTCCGTGTCACGCGTGGGTGTAGGAACTTTGCACACAGGAGCCTGTTCAGTCCTTGTGTTGTCACCACCACAGCTGCTCACAATCTCCATGTGAGATGAGGATCTAAAGATGCAGTGCAGAGGGGGATGATTTACCAAGGTCACTGGCTGGTGAACGGTGGTGTTGGGATTCACACTCAGGCTCCGGAGCCTGTTAATAAATATCTGTTGGCTGATTAGAATATTAAGATCATATAAAAGTGGAGAGTCACTTCCAATATCTTGGGTAGTCAAGCAGGCAGGAGGCTTCATGATTTTTATGTTCCCTTGACAGAAACAACAATCTAGATCAATTCAAAGTTCAGATCGCAGGGGTAATATTTGGTCCCAGAGTGACTTAGTCTATTTCATACTACCTACAGGAGATCTTTTAATCAAATACTGCGAATTCTTGCCCATGTATTGGAGCTGTGCTCTGAACTATGAGCTAATAGACCCATTAGATTATAAATACTTTGAGGATATAATAATGAATGAATTAGTTCACTCGATTTTTATTGGGTACCTACAGTACATTGCTAGGTGAAGGGAAGTGTGTATTATGCATCTTTATTTCTTCAATAATCTAGCAAAGCACTCTGAGAATATTCTTCAAGTATAATACTCCATAACTTTTCTGTAAATAACTCTTGGTTCACATATGTGTACGTTTCTTTATGTAATTACCTGGGGTAGAATCACTGGTTCATAAGGCTTGCATGTATTCAACTTTAGCAGATAATGTCAAACTCTTTTCCAAAGTAGTTGGAGTTGTAGCAATTTATTCTCCCACCTGCAATGTATAAAGGCTTCTGTGGCTGCAGGTTTTCTCCAACACTTTTTATGATTATTTTATGATTATTAGTTTTTTTTTTCTTCAGTGTTAGCTTCCCTGGCGGATATATCATGTTATCTCATGGTGCTTTATTTTCATTTTCATGATTATCAGTGAAGTTCAACACCTTCACATATTTTGATCAACCCTCTGGATTTCCTGTCTCCTGTTTGTCTTCAAACAGAAATGCCTTTTTCTTAAAAATGATTTAAAGAAAATCTTAATTTTTTAAACAAGTTGTTTGTGAAAGTTTTACATTGCATATACCTTTTTCTGCTCCTTATCTTGCCTTTCCATTCTCTCAATGATGCTTTAGATGAACAGATATTTTTAACTTCAATGTTATCAAGCTTATAAATTTTTATAGTTATAATTTTTTAAAAAGTTCTTGACCTTAAAATCATGAAAATACTCTTTTATGCTATTTTGTAAAACTTTATTGTGTTGCTTTTTCACATTTAGATCTAAGCCTCTTGGAGTTAAGCTTTAAGTCTGTTCAAGTTCATCTTTTCCATATGAATATGAAATTATCCAGTATCATTTCTTGGGGGGGCGGGGAAACCCAAACAATGGCTATCTTTTCTCCATGACTCTGCAATGGCATTTCATCATAAATCAAGTGTCTGTTCCTTGGATATCTGTTCTGATCCATTGGTTGATAAAAGATACACACACACACATACACGTATCTTAAATATTATAGCTTTATAATAAGTTGATCTTTGTTAGAGAAAGTCTGCCCATCTTTTTCTTCTTTTTCTAAAATATAGTTATTCTTGGTCCTTTGCATTTTCTTGTATATTTTAGAAACAGTTTGTCAAGTTCCAAAAGGAAACAAACCTATTGGGATTCTTTGGGATTATATATTTATCAAATTGGGGAGATTTGACATTTTCCCAATATTGAGTTCAGTCTCTGAATATGATGTTCTCTTTTCCCTCATTTAAATCTCTTTAATTAGTATAAATAATGCTTTTTAGGCTATTCCAGTTCAAGATGGTGACATAGAAAGATCCTGAACTCACCTCCTCCCATGGACACAATGAATCTCCACATAGAGAAAAATTTTCTGTTTAAAAAACCTAAGAGTTTTTTTTAACTCTGGGTGGCTCAATCGTTCGGCTCAGGTCATGATCCCAGGGTTCTGGGATCGAGCCCCACATGGGGCTCTCTGCTCAGCGGGAAGCCTGCTTCTCCCTCTCCCACTCCCCCTGCTTGTATTCCCTCTCTGTCTCTCTGTATCAAATAAATAAATAAAATCTTAAAAAAAAACAAAAACAAAAACCTAAGAGACAACTACACATTGAGCAAATGAGAAAAAAAATAACACATCAAAGTGGGTAAAAGAGGACATAATATCACCAAAAAGTCCACCCCAGCACGGTGTCCCACAGCCAGGTGGGAACTTGAAACCCAGACACTTCTTCCTAAGAAAAGTGTCTGAATCCCACACTGTGCATCCCAAAATTTAATACATATGCTTGAAAGATGAGTCCCCCAAACATCTAACTTTGAAAACCAGTTGGGCTCATGTCCCAAGACCCACAAGACTGTTGTGATCTGAGAAACCACTTTTAAAGTGCATTTAGATAAACTGCCTCAGGGCCCAACTCAGAGGCAGCTGATCATGCCTAGATTTAAAGTGAAGGGGACTCACTATTAAGTGTGGTCCTGAGGGACAGTCACCTAATGTAATATACACATATTACATTATGTGTATATGTGTATATGTGTATATATATGTGAACACTCTTCTGGGGAACAGACACTGGCAGGTGCCATTTTGAGCTCTTTCTCTTCTGTACTCCAGAACACCAGTATCCTCCAGAAGGGATTTTTTACCACCTTTGGTGCCCCAATTTTTGTGGCTCCCAGCCAGGGTAGCTCCTTGATCACCTGGCTCTGGAGACCAGGAGAATTTGCATTCCTGCTCTCAAGGCACTATAATAATCAGTGTCACCTAGAAAGGAGCTCATATCCTTGTCTGGCACCCCAATTTTTGCAACTGCTGCCACGGGACACCTCTACATTGCCTGGCTCTGGGTCAGCAAGTCTTATGCTTGCAGGTCCCATAAGACTGTAACCATTGGAGAAAGAGTACCCTCAGGATGCAATAAGAGGAAGTAAACCCGGAGCCCAGTCTTTCAGTGAAGGAGGCCTATTGGCAAATCATTGTGAATGCAGCCTGAGGGGCAGGCTTCTAATTAAATGTGCATCTTGGCGCCAACTGTAATCTTTTCCAGAACCTTAGAGAGCAGGTGCTATCTTTGTGATATATGAGAACAAGGGGCAGAAATCTTATTTGAAGAAATAAAGGCCAAACTCTTCCTTAACCTGGGGAAGGAAACAGACATCCAGATCCAGGAAGACCAGAGAGTTCCAAATAAGAGGAACCCAAAGACCCAGGCCAAGGCACATTATAATTAAAATTTCAAAAGTTAAACACAAGGAGAGAATATTAAAAGCAGCAAGAAAAAGAACATTTTGTATAAGGGAACCCCCATGAGACTATCAGCACATTTTTCAGCAGAAACTTTGCAGGCCAGAAGAGTGGCACAATATATTCAAAGTGCTGGGGAAAAAAGTACCAAGAATACTCTACTCAGCAAAGTTATCATTCAGAAAGGAAGGAGACATAAAGAGTTTTCCCAACATGCGGAAGCTAAAGGAGGTCATCACCACTAAACTGGCCTTAACAGAAATGTTAGAGAGACTTTTCCTCTTTAGCTGAAAAGAAAGCGCAGTCATTAATAACAAGAATACATATGAAAGAATAAATCTCACCAAGAAGGTAAATATATGGTAAAAGGATTGGGTTGATTACTTAGAAAGCTAGGATGAAGATTAAAAGACAAAAGTAGTAAAAATAATTATGGTTACAACAATCAGTTAAAGGATACCAAGGTAAAAAGATAAAAAACATGACATCAAAAAAATAAAACATGGTGGGGAGAGAATAATAATGTTGAGCTTTACAATGGACTCAAATGTAAGCTATTATCAACTTAAAACTGACTGTGATGTATCTGTTACTATATGTAAGCCTTGTGGTAACCACAAAGCAAAAATCTATAGTAAATACACAAAAGATAAAGGAATATAAGCATACCATTGAAAAAATTATCAAACCACAAAGGAAGAGAGCAAGAGAAGAAAAGAAAGGAATAGAGAAGAGTTACAAAAACAGCCAGAAAATAAATAACAAAATACCTATTAATAATTATTTTAAGTGTGAATGGACTAAACTCTCCAAATGAAAGACAAAGAGTGGCTACATGGTTAAAAAAGCAAGACCTATCTACATGCTGCCTACAAGAGACTCATTTTAGATGGAAGTACTGAAAATGAAGGGATGGAAACAGGTATTTCATGCAAATAGAAACAGCAACGAAAAAAGCTGAAGTAACTATATTTACATCAGACAAAATAGACTTTAAAGTAATGACTGTAATAAAAGAAAGAGTGTTACATGATAACAAACGGGCCAACCTAACCTAAAAAGATACAGCATTTTAAATATTTATGCACCCAACATAGGGGCACCTAATATATAAAGCAAATATTAACAGACCTAAAGAGAGAAATAGAAAGAAATACAATAATCATAGGGAACTTTAATACCCCACATACATCAATGGATAGATCACCCAGGCAAAAAATCAATAAGGAAACATTGGTCTTAAATGACATGTTAACCCAGATAGACTTAAAAGATATTTGCAGAACATTTCATCCAAAAGCAACAGAATACATCTTCTTCTCAAGGGCACATAGAACATTTTCCAATGTAGATTTATATGATAAGCCCCTGAATAAGTCTTAATATATTTAAGAGGATTGAATTCATATCAAGCATCTTTCTGACCAAAATGGTATGGAACTAGAAACTAATTACACAAAGAAAACTGGAAAATTCATAAATATATTGAGATTAAACAATATGCTACTGAACAACCAATGGATCAAAGAAGAAATCAAAAGATAAATAAAAACATCCCTGGAGACAAATGAAAATAGAAATGTAATATACCAAAATTTATGAGGTTCCAGAAAAGCAGTTCTTAGAGGGAAGTACATAGTGATAAATGTCTAACTCAAGAAACAAGAAAAGTCTCAAATAAACAGCCTAACTTTACCTCTAAAGGAACTAGAAAAAGGAAAATCAATGAAACCACTGTTAGTAGAAGAAGGGAAATATCAAATATTATAGCAGAAATAAATGAAATAGTAAAAAGATAATAGAATAGATTAATGAAAATAAGAGCTAATTCTTGGAAAACATAAACAAAATTGACAAATCTTTGGCTAGACTTACCAAAAGAAAAAGAGGGAGACTCAAGTAATAAAATCAGAAACGAAGGAGGAGATGTTACAACTGATATCACAGAAATACAAAGGATTATAAAGAACTACTATGAAAAATCATATGCTAACAAATTTGACAACTTAGAATAAAAGGATACATTCTTAAGAACCTACAACCTATCAAGACTGAATCATGATGGATAGAAAATCTGAATAGACTGAGTACTAGTAAGGGGGTTGAATCAATAATCAAAACCTTCCAATGAACAAAAATCCAGGACCAGAAGTCTTCAAACTGAAGAATTCTACCAAACATTCAAAGAAGAATTAATGACAATCCTTCTCAAACACTTTGAAAAAAATAAAAGAGGAGGGAACTCCTCCAAATTTGTTTTATGAGGCCAGCAATACCCTAATACCAAAACCAGACAAGAATGTCAAAAGTTACAGGCCAATATCCTTGATGAACATAGACACAAAAATCCTCAACAAAATATTAGCAAGTGGAATTTAACAATAAATTAAAGGATTGTATAGCACAATCAAATGGGATTTATTCTAGAGATTTAAGAATCATTCAACAACTACAGATCAGTCAAGTTACCACACCACATTAATAAAATGAAGGATAAAAAGCTTGATCCTCTTGGGGCACCTGGGTGGCTCAGTCGGTTAAGCATCTGACTTCAGCTCAGGTCATGATCTCAGGGTCCTGGACTTGAGCCCCACATTGGGCTCCTTGCTCAGCGGGGAGTCTGCTTAAGATTCTCTCTCCCACTCTCCCTTTGTCCCTTCCCCCACTCATACTATCTTTCTCTCTCAAATAAATAAATAAAATCTTTAAAAAAAATCATGATCATCCCATAGATGCAGAAAAAGCACTTGACAAAATTCAACATCTATTTATGATAAAAACTCTCAACTAAGTGGGTATAGAGGGAATATATGTTAACATAATAAAGGCCATATATGACAAGGTGACAGCTAACATCATACTCAATGGTGACAGTTAAAAGTTTTTTCTCTAAGATCAAGAACAAGACAAGGATGCCCACTTTCACCACTTTTATTCAAAATGGTATTGGAAGTCCTAGCCAGAGAAATCAGGCAAGAAAAAGAAATACAGTGACCCAAAGTAGAAAGGAAATATTTGCAGATAACATAATATTGTAACATAGAAAACCCTAAAGGTTCCATCAAAAACTGTTAGAACTAAAAAATGAGCTCAGTTAAGTGAGCTCAGTACTAAAAATTTTGTTGCATTTCTATACATTAATAATGAGCTTGTATATTGAAAACTACAGGGCATTAGTGAAAACAATTGAATGTGGAATTTGAGAAACAAGGCAGAGGATCATAGGGGAAGGGAGGGAAAAATGAAACAAGATGAAACCAGAGAGGAAGACAAACCATAAGAGACTCTTAACCTCAGGAAACAAACTGAGGGTTGCTGGAGTGCAGGGCGGTGGGAGGGATGGGGTGGTTGGGTGATGGGCATTGGGGAGGGTATGTGCTATGGTGAGCGTTGTGAATTGTGTAAGACTGATGAATCACAGACCTGTACCCCTGAAACAAATAATACATTATATGTTAATAAAAAGAAAAAAAAGGAATTGAAGAAGACACAAATAAAGGGGAAGATATTTCACGCTCATGGATTGGAAGAATTAATATTGTTAAAATGTCCATACTACCCAAAGCAATATACAGATTCAGTGCAATCCCTATCAAAATTCTAAAAGCATTTTTCACAGAAATAGAACAAACAATCCTAAAACTTATATGGAACTATAAAAGACCCTGAATAGTCAAAGCAGTCTTGAGAAAGAAGAACAAAAGTGGAGAATCATGGTCCTTAATTTCAAACTATATTACAGAGCTGTAGTAGTTAAAATAATATGGTACTGGCATAAAAATAGGTAAGTGGAAAGACCTGAGAAATAAACTCACACATATATGATCAATTAACTTACAACAGAGGAGACAAGAATATACAATGGAAAAAGAACAGTCGTTTCAATAAATGATGCTGAGAAAATTGGACAGCCCACATGTAAAAGAATGAAACTGGACCACCATGTTATCCCATCCACAAAAGTCAACTCAAAATGGATTAAAGACTTGAATATAAGACTTGAAATCAAAAAACTCCTAGAAGAAAACATAGGTGGTAATCTCCTTGACATAGGTCTTGGCGATAATTCTTTGAATCTGACATCAAAAGCAAAACCAACAAAAGTAAAAATAAACAAGTGTGACTACACCAAACAAAACGTTTCTGCACAGCAAAGAAAATCATCTACAAAATGAAAAGGCAAACTACTAAATGAAAGAAAACATTTGCAATCAAATATCTGATAGGGGGCCAATATACAAAATATACAAAGACTGCATACAACTCAATAGGAAAAAAAATAACAAATCCAATTAAAAAATGGGCAGAAGATCTGAATAGATATTTTTCCAAAGAAGGCATACAGATGGCCAATGTGCACATGAAAAGATGCTCCAAATCATTAATCATCAGGGAAATGTAAATTAAAACCACAGAGAGATAGCACCTCACCCCTGTTAGCATGGCCATTCAAAACGACAAGAAATAACAAGTGTTGGTGAGGCTGTGGAGAAAAAAGAGCCCTTGTGTGCTCTTGATGTGAATGTAAATTGGTGCAACCACTATGGAAATGGAGGATCCTCAAAGAATTAAAAAAGAACTACCATATGATCCAGCAATTCCACTTTAGGTATTTATTTGAAGAAAATGAAAACCTAACTCAAAATGATACATGCACCCTCATGTTTATTGCAGCATTATTTACAGTAGCCAAGATATGGAAACAACCTAAGTGTCCACTGATGAAATTGAGATATACATATAAAATTCAGCCACAGAATATAATAAATCTTGCCATTTGTGACACCGTGGGTGGACCTTGAAAGCCTTAACACTACTTGAAATAAGTCAGACAGAGAAAGACAAATACAGTGTGATCTCTGTTATATGTGGAATATATATATATAACCAAGCTCATAGATACAGAGAACAGATTAGTGGTTGCCAAAACACGTGGTGGGGAGGGGTCAGAGAAATGAGTAAAATGGTTTTGCTTTTGTTTAAATAAATTGAACAAATTTTTAAAATAGGCAAAAATAAGGGCACCTGGGTGGCTCAGTCGGTTAAGTGTCCACCTCTTGGTTTCAGCTCAGGTCATGATCTCAGAGTCATGAGCTCGAGCTCGGTGTAGGGTCCCCACACAACAGGGAGTCTGCCTGAGATTCTTCTCTACCTCTCCTTCTCTCCCTCCCCCGCCACCACACTCTCTCTCTCTAAAATAAATAAATGAATCTTTTTTTTAAAGATTTTGTTTATTCATTTGAGACACAGAGATACAGAGAGAGAGAGAGAGAGAGCATGAGCAGGGGGCGAGGGAAAGGGAGAGGGAGAAGCAGGTTCCCCGCTGAGCCGGGAACCCGATGTGGGGCTCGATCCCAGGACCCTGGGATCATGACCTGAGCCGAAGGCAGACGCTTAACCATCTAAACCACCCAGGTGCCCCAATAAATAAATCTTAAATATAAAAGTAGGCAAAAAGAAATAGTGCTTTAAGTGTTTTTTTTTTTTTTTTTTCAAATCTCTTAGTGGATTTATTCATTGGTATTTGACATTTGGTATTTGACATTTTTGGTGCTCTTTAATTTATTATTTTAAAAAATCTCCTATCCTAATCCTCTTGGCTAGAATATAGAAATATTATTGATTTTTTGTACAAAACTGTGTCTAGTAATTTTACTAAATTCAGACACTTGTTTAATAATTTATCTGTAAATTCTTTTGTATTCTTCAGGTACACAATCTGCCTCTCCGTCCATTGTCATACACACAGAATGTGGCTGCAGGCTAACTTATGCCATGTGTTCAATGTCTAATAGTAAATATAAAACCATACACATCATTTCTGTATAAATCAAGCCCTAAGTGTATTTTGCTCTTAACGGTCTGAGAGTAACTGAGGCAAAAAACATTCCTTGCTCCAACTTCCTTTTTACCCTTGATTTGAGAAGGGTACACGTGAAAAAAACCAAACTAATAGAAATTTAAACGGTAGGTTTGTTTGTAAGAAGAAATAGAACTTGAAAGGTGAGAGCCCTGAATTTTTTAAAAAGGATTGTGTTAGAGCAGGCTAAGAAATAGATGTCTACAGAAGAGGTGGCTGAATGTTTTCTCACTTGGCCAAGATCTCCACAAACAGCAAGCTACAATGAGTAAATCATTTGTAAATGGATGAGACTCGGAATCCAGATGTTTGGAAGCAAGACACTAGCTGGTAATGTGCTGTAGCCCATCATCCAGGCCCTTCCTGAGGGAAATGATAGCAAAGCCAGACTCTCTGCTTTCTAAATATCCTCTAGAAACCAATCTTGTTGTCACCAACATCACAACTTTGTTTCAGCGGGCAATTTACCAACATCTGCTTGGCAAAGACTTTTCTCCCTTTAACTCTCAAATATGTATTTTCCCATTTGGAAGAACTGAACCCAACATGCAGCAAGAAAAGAGTATTGAAAATCACAAAGGCTATATTCCAATCCATTTTCAGGAAAACCTCCAATCTTCTTATTCAAATTATTATATTTACCTTCAAAATCTTGGCAGCATAAATTATCAGTGAGTACATCACTGTTCAGAGTAACGCAAAGGAGTGAAAACGTATATGCATGTACAGCTAGGCAGGTAGCCCTTCACAGTTATTTAGAGTTTTGTAAAGAAAAGGAGTCAGATGCAGCAGTTTTAAATTACAGAATATCAAAAGTTGCATTTCACTAGCATTTCAACCTCAAGGGTTTGTGAATTTTAAAAATGAAATGATTGGCAGGGGAAAGATTTACTAAACATACAAAATCATCAATAACATCCATTGCATTTTGGCCAGAACAGGGTCAAGCACACCCTTTTGGTTTTTTGACCACTTTCATGATTGCCAAAATCATCTGATCGTTTGTTGAGTGCATAAGCTGTATTTATTAGGAGACGAGACAGAGCGTTTCTTTGGCTGCTCAGAGGCCCAGTTGGACAGATAGATCACTTCGGTATTGTACAAGCCAGCTGAGAGATAATTAAGTCATTTGAATGTGAGCTTTCCTGGCTTCTCTTTCCCTTTTTTTCCCTTGTCTCTTCTTGGAAGCAAAAACCATGGCTCTTCTCCGTGTCCTTCCCCCAGCCCTTTTTAACATTCTCTCCTCCTGCCAGCGGTAAACGCACAATTCTCTTCTTCTTGAGGAAAAAGTATTTGAGAAAAATTATTGGCGAAGTTTCATAAAAGAGACCTCGGGTTCCTATAGAGCCTTGTGAATATGTTTCCCTTAGCTCTATATTATCTAAAAATGATCATTTATGTATCACTTCCCCCTTTAGACTATAAATTCCTCCAGGACCAGACTAGGTCTTATTCATCTTTGTACCCCTAGAGCCTAATCTAATAAGTGATGAAGAAATGCTCCTCGAACCCGAGGAGATGATCTGACCCCACTTCTTTATTTTTTCTGGAGAAGGAAACAGACCAGAGGGTAAAGTGATTTGCCCAAGTCTCCAAGATAGTGGTAATGTCCTTCTCCTCTGCAGAGGAGTTTTAAAAAGCAGCTTTTATTTTTTTCTACCACAGACTATTTGCTCACTCGGAGCTGTGCACACTCAGCCAGAGAGGAACACATTAAACATATGAGGCCACTTGGAGACATCACAAGAGATTTTGGGCAGTGGGACCATCATTTGGCTGGTAATCCTTGGCTCTCCACATTTCATTCTCCTAGTCCCAGATGGTAGTATGATTTCACATGCCCAGTGCCTGGCTCCGTGATTTTGTCCAAACTCAATATCATGAAGATAAAGTGATGCAATTTGGGTGGGACAAATAATTTGGAACCTTCAACATAAATAATCTGGGCTCCTTTAATTAATGAAATACATTTGTATCTTGCTATACAAAGGCCCAGCGCAGATCAACTTTATATCTGTATGTCTTCAAATCTAAGTAACTTTTAACAATTTAAAAACCTTTCGGTATTTAACAGTATTTAAAACCTTTTTTCTTTGTCCAACAAAATTCCCATTTGTGTGTAGTAAATACATACATACACACATACATACAAAAATATTAATTGTTTTAATAATGTTAACTGTCTTAAAAGCAATCTGGTTATTTAGAGGTTTCTCATACATATATTGGAATGTCACTCTTTGGTTAGTTGTAGAGGTGACACTATCCTCTAAGAAATTATTTTGGGGTATTTCATTACAAGTTTACTCCCCTTGAATATGTAAAATGGTTTTCCTACATAACTAAAGGTTTGATTTAGTTTCTATAAAAATAGGGTGTATTATTCGAAATCAACGACATTGGTTGTTTTCCAAAAAATTAATATCAACTCTTTAGTTCACATCCAAGCTATAATACAGCATTGTTCCTGTTTTGACTGCTGTTTTGACTTAAACAGAATCATTCCCTGTTTAATGGCCAACAAATGTTGAATTTGGAGATAGAATTACATACATTGGATTAAAGGCAGTATACAAATAAATACAGTATGCTGCTGTTTAAGGACTGCTGGTGCAATCTGCTGCCAATTCTTGAAACATGAAATCCTACCACTCCTCTACTAAATAATAACATAGGCTGGAGGTGCGCCGGAGAATAGGAGGTGATGCAGCTATTGAAATCAACAGAATCAGGCATCCAGTCACCAATTTGGGCTGGAAACTTGCCAAGGTAGATTTTATTTTACTTCTTTAACTACTGTTAAAGCTGGCAGAATTAAAACGTATGCACACACACACATATGCACCCTCCCAATTGGGACAAAAATGAATACCAGTCAGGGGGTTATGAACTTTGGCATTTCAGTTTTTTTCTCATATAATCCATCCCAAACTACTATTTGGATCATTTCTTTGTCTTCATATCAAGATACCTATTTGAATGCAATGGAACTACTTTTTTTTAATTCTATTTTATTATGTTATGTTAATCACCATACATTACATCATTAGTTTTTGATGTAGTGTTCCATGATTCATTGTTTGCGTATAACACCCAGTGCTCCATTCAATACGTGCCCTCTTTAATACCCATCACCAGGCTAACCCATCCCCTACCCCCCTCCCCTCCAGAACCCTCAGTTTGTTTCTCAGAGTGCAATGGAACTACTTCTAAAGATTTTATGCAATGTTTCTTTTTCTGGCTAAAGGTCAATATATATGTTCAGGTCTATAGTGCAGTTTCCCAGTTGGTAAAGCCCCACTTTGAATTTGAACAATCTAAAACCAGGAGAAATCTTTATAGAAACAAAAAATATTGGGGTGCCTGGGTGGCTCAGTCGATTGAGCACCTGACTCTTCATTTCTGGTCACGTTATGATCTCAGGGTCATGAGATCGAGCCCTGCGTTGGGTTCAAAACTCAGTGGGGAGTCTGAGATTCTCTCTCACTCTCTCTCTCCTTCTGCACCTCCCCACCCCCACTTGTGCACGTGCATGTTCTCGCTCTCTCAAATAAATAAAATCAATCTTTAAAGAAAAGGGAAGAAAAAGTGTTGCAAAAATATGCCCCTTTCTCCCCCTTAATCAGCAGATACAATAGATTCAAAATGTGTATCACCTTGGTGCTTTGTGGTACTTGGGAAGGATTTAGCACAGAGATTCTTGGCATTTCCATGAGCTTTTATTTCTATTATCTCCAATACTTTGAGATTTCAAAGACAGTTTTGGTGCTAATTACCAGATTTTGACTTTTATGAAAACCCCACACCACATGTCCTGATTTTATAGTTGCATGTGGAATCTGAAATGTGGTTTTATCAAAATAAACTCACACTTTGGTGTGTGGAATTTCACTTGTAAAGTAGAGATCATAATTTCAAAAACAAACACAATTTGCACTTGGTTTTGCTTGAAAAAATAAAACGCTTGGCTGTGATCAGATGAAAAATGTTTTACTCAAGTACTGGCTTTTCTCTGAAAAGCATCTCCAGTCAGAGCCAAGTGGTCGTGAACGGTATCATCTTCCGTGCAAGCACCTTGGCATCTCCCTATTTAATCAGTATTTTAAAACAAAAAGGTTTTTTTCTCTCCCTCTTTACCATTATTTTATTCTTCTGCAGAAACTTAAACACCCATTATAACACTTTCTACTTGTTTGGGTCAAGAATAGTGTTTGTAAGAACCCATTACGGGAAGAAAAGAAGATTATTAAATTACCGGTTAGGTCAAAGAAAAGAATTGAATACACTATTGTCCAGTGCAGAAATGCCCAGTTATTTCCCTGGAAGGCAGTTGGTATAGGGGAGACCAAATCTGTATCTGAATTCTAGCTCTGCCACTTACTAGCTATTTTACCTTGAGCCACTTATACAACCCCTCAATGCCCAAGCTCCCTTATCTAGTAAGTGGCAATAATTAAAAGAATAATTCTGAAAATGAAATGAGAAATGAGACCTACAGAATCTCTAGTTAAGTACCTGGAATAACAGACACTCAGTGGAGTTGTTGGGGCTTGTGAGAGCATTTTAAGTTCATGGAAAAAGAACACAAAACAAATGTCATCAAAACACTTGAGTTACTTGGAATTTCAAGTTTATATATGTGAAATCTGAAAGCAGTTTGTGCTGGGTGAACCTATTAGCAACTCTATAAAAAAATTTTGATTGTGTGTGCATTAAAGCTACTCCTAAAGAATTAGCCTTCATGATCAAGCAGGCCCACGCCCACGAAGAGAAGGATGCAAGAAAAATTCCTACAAGAAAGGGACACGCATTTGGGATTTGTTTTGTAGTCTATAAGGTACACACATCCCTGGAGGCCTCGGAGGGGAGTATAGAGAGCAGAGAAGTAGAGAGTGTGGTCCTGTTGTCAGCAGGTTTGGGCTGAGAGCCACTTCTACCACTTACTGCTATAAAGCTTTCAGCAGACCAATTAACCTCCCAAAGATGAATAGTAGCATTTATCTCAAAGAGTTATTTTGAGAATCAAATGAGATAACATGTGAACATTCTTAGCAAGGTCCCTGGCAGGTGATAAACACTCAAGAGATGGTTTAACTCTCAACATGATTATTAGTCCTTTTTTCCTTTATAGGGCTCTTTCTTGGAGGCATCTACTTGCTTTTCTGGAGGGAACACAAATGGAATAGAATATACAATTTTGCTTTTAAAGTTTCTCTTTCCATCCGAGACCTTTGCCATTTTACATTGTTATTGTTCTAGGGAGCTCATGGCTATATAGAAAGCAACCTTCCATTCTGAGAGGAGTTATTGGGTCTCATCTCATCAAATTATTTGAACACGATAATCAACCTTCAGTTTCTTTATTTCTTCATCTTCAACATCCTAGAGCAGTGTGTACTAGTAACTGTAGGCCTTTGGACTTCATCATGAACAACCTTTTTATGAGTCTGTTGTTAAACTCTTTATCTTTATGAGATTTATCAAAGTGAGTAACACTGCTAGTTCTGTAAGAGTGTCTTACTCTATGAATGATTTATAACAAAGAGGAGCTACTTTATTAAAAGGTTCTTGCGCTCCAGAGGCTCTTGTGAGCTCAAAGAGCTAAGAGTTGCCATTACTGCATTAGAAGGAATGCATGTTTATTCATGAGAACTAAAGAAGCCATGGGAAGTTTATCAATTGGTTGGGTAGTTCCAGTTTTTTTCTTAGAGTTCTCTCCCTTTGTTTCTTTTCCTAATCACTTTCATTTATTCATTCAACAAATATTTCTTGAATGTTGTAATGCCCTAGGCCTTGCTAGAAAGGTGAATAAAACTGGCAAAGTCTCCACCCTCAGCATGCTTTTAATGGTTCTCAAAGTGGGCCACACATTAGAATCATTGGGGATATGTTTATTAAAAGACCCACACCTGGCAATTATATCAGAGTCTTCTGGGTGTAGATGAAGACCCTGAGGCAGAAGAAGCTTACTACTTTGGAGGGCCTGAAGAGGAGGTCAGTAGGTTGGACTATAGTGGTCAAGAGGGAGAGGGTAAGAGATGGGCACAGTAGAGAAGCAGGGGCCTGATTTCAGGCCAATTTTCCCACATTCAGAACTGCTACTTAAAATAAAACTGAGTTTAACAAGGCATTTATTCAGATTATCGAGTGCAATCCTTTTTCAATTTTATAATGAGTGGGATATTAAAAAGAGATTTTTGAAGGACTCGTGCCTCATTTCAAATAAATGCTATAGTTTGAAATTTGCATAATGTGGTCTTCACATTAATTTTTCAACATAGGGAAAAGGGGGTCTCAAATATCCAGAGTGAAATTTTTTTAATCACTTGAACTACAGATGCCAATCCTTTTATTGCCCCTCCCTCGCAACATTTTGCTAGTAGAATATTTCTGATATCTAAATGCCATCAATTATTAACTAAGGGCTATGAACACACACTTCCCTTTTACTTGGCTCTTTATACACAGTTTTCCAAGTCCATTGGTTAATTTATCATGCGGCCGCAATGTCATCATTTAGTTACTATGAAGATAAGATGATAAAGTAGAGTAACATGACTGTGCTAAAAGTGTGGGATTTGGGGGATTCATCTGTATCATTTTGCTATGTACATTTCCTGAATGTTACTTAAAATTATATCCGGATAAAGTTATGAGTTTGTGATGCTTTTAATCCACAGCCATGATGTGGATCTGACTTGATTTGATTGCATGTTTAGGAGGATGGATGCATGCATGAAAAAATCATCTAATGGTCTATTAGAACATTGATTTGCTTGATTCATTAATACATAATGAAATCTGCATTGCAAGGAACTACTGAAACGTATTTCTTTGGCTACAATTCAGGAATGCTTATACGATTGGAAGGATTATTTTTCCAGGAGAATAAAGTTTAATAGTAATCAGATGTTCATTCTGGAAGCACAGGGACAGAAATGATATGTTGGAAATGATATTTTAATGTTTACCTCAGCCTGTTGTTTTTCCTGATGCAGAACCACACCACTGTCCAGAATATTTAGAAGAGCAAATCTCGTTTTTCTGTGTCTTTCTAATTAAACCTCTTCCTGAGGTCTCAGAAGCCAGAGTGACATTCAGTTGAGAAGCCCAAGGAAGTCATGATAATACCTAGTCACTGTTCCAGCAACCTCAACCTAAGAGTGGGCTGTTGCGTCATACAACTCCATTGGACGGTGTTTGAATGATGCCCCCATTTCTGCCACACAACAGTGTTATTTAAGCAAAAGTATTTGATTTCTGTGATATATTCCAATCTGTGAGATTTTCACACCACTGCTGAGAGGGTTTTAATGTATTTTTAAATGTTGTACTGTAGTCAATTGGCTATCAGGTAAATCTATGAACCATATATCCTCCATTTAACTGGAGAAAGTGTAAAACAGACATACTTGATAATAGAGAGGCTGGTAGGTTTTAGAAAAATAAATGGAAAAGAAAAGGGAAAAGAATGTCTTGTGCTGGAAACCGACAGCAGAAAGAAGAATGAATTAAGTCTTGTCAGTTCTGTTTCCTTAAATCTCTTGATTCTGTGGGTTTCCTCTCACACCTCCTCGATGCCACTGCTTTGGTTCTTCCATATCTTTATCAATTGTATAATTGTTCTTGCAGCCTCCAGTATTAAATCAATCTTATTTACCCCACATTCTGCTTCCAGAGTGATCCTCCAGGATAAAATCCCAATACATTAGGGGTGCACTGAGGTGCCTTTATGATCTGGGTCTGGTTACCTTTATAAAGCTTCTTTTGCTCCTGGCATTCTAGGCTTCAGGAGTACTTATTTGGATTTTTTTCCTAACACTAATGCACCTCATTTCTCCCAGTCCCTCTCAGACTCCTTACCCTTAGTTAATATGACTAGAACGTCAGGACTTGGTTTTGACATCACTTCCTCCAGGAAGTGTTCCTTGACCACTTACATCCCTCCAATAAGAGCTCTGTAAACCTTATTGTAACATTTACTAACACACGTTTTAGTCATCTATTGACTGGTGTGTCAGACCTTACTAGATTTAATCTCTGGAAGACTTGGATTGTGTTTTTTTCATCTTATATTACCAGGATCTCACACAGAGCTTGACATCTATTAATTGCTTAGAAGTCATGTGTAGAGTGAATGAGCAGGTGAGTGAATAATTAATTGAAGAGTGGATGAAGGAACCAGACAGGAATAGGAAGGTTCTGAAAAGTGAGAGAGAAGGGAGAGAGAAAGAGAGAGAGAGAGCGCACACGTGCGAGAGAACAGGTTTATTTTTAAGATTTAATTTTCCCCTCAATTTCTTTTTCTTTCTTTTCTTTTTAAAGATATTATTATCTATTTATTTCAGAGAGAGAGAGAGAGAGAGCACAGAGGGAGAGTGAGAGGGAGAAGCAGACTCCCCCTTGAGCAAGGAGCCTGAGATCTTGACTTGAGCCGAAAACAGACACTTAACCGACTGAGCCACCGAGGCGCCCCTCCCCTCAATTTCTTAGTTTAGAATTTCTTAATATTTTTTTCATAATTTTTTTCGTTTTTTTTATTATGTTATGTTAATCACCATACATTACACCATTAGTTTTCGATGTAGCGTTCCATGATTCATTGTTTGCGTATAACACCCAGTGCTCCGTTCAGTACGTGCCCTCTTTAATACCCATCACTGGGCTAACCCAACCCCCACCTCCCTCCCCTCTAGAACCCTCAGTTTGTTTCTCAGAGCCCATAGTCTCTCACGGTTCGTCTCCCCCTCCGATTTCCCCCCCTTCATTTTTCCCTTCCTGTTATCTTCTTCTTTTTTTTAACATATAATGTATTATTTGTTTCAGAGGTACAGGTCTGTGATTCAACAGTCTTACACAATTCTTAATATTTTTGATTCTGCCATGCCAATTACAATATCCTTCTCCTGGTCTCAAGCTGGCAAAAAACATGGTAAAGCCTATATATAGCCTACATGTCATTTACTAGTTTGAGATTACCAAAAATATCCCTTTTCCCCCTTCTTTTGCTCTCTAGAATATATTATATATAACACATGCATATTTGTTATCAGAGACTTATTCCATGAGCACAATAAAAGTCACATTGATTTCACTGTTTTCTTCTGAAATAATTTTTCTGATTCTCAATAATATTCTAGGACTTCCCTTATATCTTAGCTCGGGAAGAAGTGTATAGTCAAGTTTCCAGATTACTTCAAAACAGAAAATACAGGGCCTTTTAATAAACCAGTATACCACTGTGTCATGTTTGGGGGTGGGCTGATCCAGACACAGGCCCCAAACTATCACTGGGGTAATTAAGAGGTAGCAATCAATATTCCTCACTTTTATCTTGTTCTGTCAGCATTCTACAAACCTACATATCATTTTTTTGGTCTACATGAATCTTAGTATAGAATTATTGTTCAAATTATGAAATCTTTACTGGGAAAATTCTATCGTGGGGTCAGCTGCCTGTGAAAAAGTAGACAGAGGGGCCAAAAATGATGAGAGATATCACTGAGAGATAAGTCACAGTGTTCTCCACATGTTCACCAAAGACTGTTCTCTAAAAAACAGGCTGTTGAAAAGCTAGGATCAAGAATGATCCTGCTGATAAGAATGTGCAACAGATCTGTTTATTGGAAGCTGCATGAGTTGAATATGCTTGTGATGTACTCTGAAAGCTCCTCAAATGGCAGATTCATGCTTTTGGGTAGAACCATGACCGTGGATGCAACCCTGATGAGGGTTGTCTGGCTGTTTTGTTGTGATATTTTCCATGTGCTAGACAGACCATAAAAGACGGTCCTAATATAAAGGTTTGTCCAATATAAAGGTTGACAAGAGTAGATTCAGACTCAGACAAACGTTGTTTTCACTTTAGTTTACTGCTAACCTAGTAAACAAGCAGACTGAAGGGGGGGGGAGATACGGGAGAATGGACATAGCTTTTCCTCTCTTCTTGGAGGAGCGCCTAAAATTCAGTGATCAGCCTGGGATCAAAGCCGTCTGACTTGACTTCCCGTAGGCTGGGGGTGCAGCTGTGTCAGCACACAAGGGGTTCAACTTACTACTTTAGAAGACAATTCTTACTGCATGCTGTTGGAGACTTCCGGGGTCAGCTCTCCCTGTATTGCGAGTGCTGAGGTAGATCGAACTATGGCAATACCCCTGTCTTGGTCTTTCATTAATAGATTTTAATTGCTCCAAAACTATCCCTGGGCCAGGGAATAGGACAAATAAACAGGAACTGACCTCAGTTCCTAAGATGAAACTAGCCAAGGGAAACTGTACCCATTATATTTTTATTTCAGCTGAGTTTTTCTGGTTGCCTAGTATCCTTACTTCCCAGTTTTTATCAGGGACATCTTTCTCACTCCAAATCTTGCCCCTGGCTCTGTGGTGATTGCTGGTAGGTGATTGCTCTGTGCAGCTGGTAGGACTTCAAGACCCAATCTCAGAACTTTCACTGGCGGCCTCTCACTCGCTCTTTCTTGCTGGCCTTGAACAGAGGATGATGTGAGGCTGGAGCTGTGTTGGCCAACTTGTCAAGGGGACACGAGCCTTTTTGAGGACAAAGCCAGTGCATCGGAAGAAAAGTCCCATGGTGGAGACGGTATCCCTGTGACATCATTTAAGTCTCCATGTAGCCAGTTCCACCCCTGTGCTTGTTCTTACCTGGGTTGATAAATCCTATTGACTCTAAGGAAGTTTGGGTTGAGTTTTTGTCCCAAGGACTCTGCTTGTAGAGTCCCAGTGAATCCTAAGAGGTGCTGAATGCCCAACTGAAGGAGAATCCATGCCCGGGTTCTTGCCCGAAAGTGTTGTAAGTGTGCACAAAGTATTTTCTGTCTTATCTGTGACCTTCTCCATGTTCCTCCACCTGGGGCAGTGATGGTGTCCCCCCACCAACCATAATCAGATACACGAGCTTCCCAAATGAATGTGTTTCGTGGACTGTGTCTCACCGGTCTTGCTGGTCTGCTGCCTGTAAGCTTTCTGAGCCTCAGGTGGCTCTCCTTCCTATGAGAGCTGCTATGGCCACCAATCGAGGCCTCATAGACCCCTCTACAGAGGCAGCAGAAGTACCGGTGTGCGGAAGCTCCCGCAATCACACTCCGGGAGAGCCCGAGATGATCCGAGTCATCTAAACAGTCCTCCAGTGCATCTGTCTCATATGCTGCCTACGATTTGTGAGAAGTATCCCTCCAGTTTTCCTATAAAACTAACATCAGTGTTTACCTATAAACAGACACAGAAGTCACTGCCGACTGTACTCTGCTTTGTATACAATCCTATTATATAAAGAGCTCAAGCAGCATGTCTGTCTGCCTCGATGTGTGTGTTCTCCTTCTCCAGCTGCCAACCACCTAAATTATTCAGCAAGCCCTGATCATGCCAAGTTTTTAGTCAACAATGGAGATCCTGCCAAAGAGCTAATAATGTTAAAAAAAAAAAAAAGCAATGTTTGTGACAATTAACAGAGCCTGCAGCCTGCAATGCGCGTTGGACTCATTTGTAAAGGAAAATTTAAATGATATGCTTCATTATAAATGGTCCCATGCAGCACATTGTTAATCAACCAAAGCAGCTTCTTCTCCCCCCCCATCCCCCCACTCCCGCCCTTCTTTCCTATCTGATAAACCCAAATGGCAGCACTATGTCAGGGCTCTTGGCCACTGCTTGCTGCAGCTATAAACGCCGTGTGGTTATCTATCAGTATTCTAATCAGCTTAGATCAAACTGAGTAATTAGCTCTAACGTGGATGAATAGAGCACCAGCCTCTTATCTTGTCTATTAATAATCACAAGTATAACTTCACAGCCAAATCAAGAGGTATGTTACTGTTCCCCTGAGAGCCTGTTTGGGTAAAACCCCCTGTGACTGCACCAATCTAAGTAGTGCAGATGGGACAGTGAGCCCGTAATGACGGGCTGACAGCTGCCAAACCGAGCTATTCCTCCCCCACTCTTGGCAGAGGGAGAGAGAGAGAAAGAGATTGATTGGGGAAGTGGGGCTGATTCTCCATGCTAAATAACTATTATTTCCCAAATAATGGTTTGAGATAAAGGGAGAGGAAAAGGGAGGAGAGGGGGCAGAGGACTGTTGCTAGATCTCCAAATTCCAGACTCAGTGAAGGAGATGAACCTGCACTGCCCAGCCCAGCTCCTGCCCGGCACGGGAGCACCAGGCGCCTTTGCATTTACAGCACCCCCGGTCCTGCTGCCAAGTCTCCTCACCTAACGAGGTTTCTCAGGCCACGGACAGGTCTCATTTATAGAAGTCATCCCTCTGGAAGTTTGCCTTTTGAACATAAAGGGTCAAAGTAGTTAATAAGAAAGAGCATGTATTTTTAGTATCTTTTACTTTTATTTTATTATTTATTTATTTATTTTTTTTTTAAAGATTTATTCATTTATTTTGAGAGAGTGAGAGACAGAGAGAGCACATGAGAGTGGGGAGGGTCAGAGGGAGAAGCAGGCTCCTTGCCGAGCAGGGAGCCCGAAGTGGGACTCGATCCCGGGACTCCAGGATCATGACCTGAGCCGAAGGCAATCGCTTAACCAACTGAGCCACCCAGGAGCCCAGTATCTTTTACTTTTAAAAACAAGTTCTCTGTGCTCGCTTCAGCAGCACATATACTTTTAAAAACATGTTCTCGCGTTCACTGTGGTACCTCTCCGACCTTGCTTTCATTCGTATATGTCTAGGTGCCTGGGTGGTTCAGTTGCTTAAGCCTCTGCCTTCGGTTCAGGTCATGATCCCAGGGTCCTGGGATCGAGTCCCGCATCAGGCTTCTTGCTTAGCTGGGAGCCTGCTTTTCCCTCTCCCTCTCCCTCTGCCTGCCACTCCCCCTGCCTGTGGTCTCTCTCTCTCTGTCAAGTAAATTAATAAAATCTTAAAAAAATAATTCATATATGTCAGTTTGTTGAAAGTTGTAGGCCTTCTCCCCAGAAAAATAATACTTATATGTAAATTTATACAAAAGTTTGCATAAGACTTCATTGGGGGGTCGCTGGCGTTCACAGTCTTAAGACCATCTGTGAATTTTTAAGGGGCACCAGTTTAAGAACACCTGGCTTAAGCACAGAAACTAACAACAAAGATTTCAAGAATAGAAGTAGAGTTCTTAATTATGGAATGAACTATGTTTTCATGAAGCATTTGGTCATATAGCATTGTTAGATTGGTGTTCTGTGGGGTGACAAGATGAGGGCTGGGACTTCCTATTCTGCCATCTTGTTGGTGCCATTCCTAGTCAACTGTGTTTCAAATGCTTAGGTGTAATTTGAGTTTTAGAAATTGGGAAAATATTTTCTATTGAAACAATATTGGTGAAATTCTATTCATTCATTCATTCGTTCATTCATTCATTCATTCACCTTTATTTTACTGCCCCCTCTTTCACCTGCTTTCCACTTTGGGTTCCTACTTGAACTGTGTGCTGGCAATACAGTGCTGAAAGTCTGGGTGCTTAGGAACCTCACAGTCCAGTGGAGTTTAGCAATGTGTTTAAATATGTTTACAACATAACATGAGAAAGGTGATCACTCTGCTAGTGTCCACCTATTGCCACACAGAGGGGGATGTAATTATTTCTGCTCAATCATTGGTGAGGAGGGGGAGGAGTGGGAGAGAGAAAGGGAGAGAGAGGTTACCATGTAGGGATTTCCAAAAAAGAGCCAACATTCAAGTTTCTTTTAAAAGATGAGTGGAAGTGTTCCAGGCAGACCAAGGGCATTCCACACAGAGGGAGCTTAAAGACATGCACAAAGATGTGGAAACGTGACACAGCATAATGTGCTCATGGAACTGTAGGGAGCTTGGTATTGCCAAGGTGTGTGATGCAGCACAGAGTGTTGAACAATGACACAATTAGGTAGCAAGGCTTAGACTGCAAAAGATCTCATATGCTTTGTTATCCCAGTAAGCCATTGAAAATTTGCTAACAAATTTTAAGCCCATGAATGACAAGGCTAAATTTGTCTTGGAAGGATTATTTTGAAAACTCCGTAGGAAATATTTTGGAAGCTATGGGTCTTTAAAGAGGCTATTGCTCCAGGTTATTCCCACACAAGTCTATTTAATTCCAATAAATCCAAAATAGGATATAAATCCTATGGACTCTACAGTCATGTTTGTTAGGTATAAGGGTATAGTGTGAACATCAGACAGATGATTGTATTTGGCAAAATGAAGTTGGTTAAGGACATTAAGAGGTTTTCAGTGGCTTGGGGGAGGGGAGAAAAACCTGACTTAAGTGGGTTGAGGAGAGAAAGGGGGTGGGAAAGTAAATGCAGTTGGGAAAAATAGTTGTGTTCTAATGATGGTGTGATGAATCAACAGAAAAGAAAAGGTGAGGATGTAGAAAAATAATCTCTTCGTAGGAGCACAAACCTTGCATATAAGCGTGGCAGGTCTAGAATCCGGTGTAGGAATATAGGCATTGGTTTTACATGGGGTATATATATGTACGTTTTGCCCATTCCTTGTAACTCATGGGAAAAATCCTGTCTGGAGTTATAGATGATAGAAATGGAGAGAGAAAAATAAAGCATGACAAGAAGGTCATCTAGAAACGGCAACTCTGACTTCCCCAGGACCTGGCTAACCTTTCAAACTCTCCTGGTAGCCCCTAGCCATTCCTGAGGCCTCCCTCAGGCTAGGAGAATCACCATCAGTTGCTGAGATTATACTTGCTTTGAAAACTTAAAGGCATGGTCCCACTGGCTACCAGAAATACATTATGGAAAAACCCAAAGCGAACCTGAATTTCTACCCCTATAGATGATTTGATCTTTTAGCTAAGTTGCTTAAGGGGATCTCTCTTTATATTTGAAATCCAGTAGCTTTACCAGACAATGACCACTTGTATCATTTTGTTCCCCTGTCTGGAGTATAGTTTGCTTTTTCTATCTGAAAATTCAAACCCTTTTTTTGCTGGAACATTTTCTTGTTATAAACTTTTGACATTTCTTTTTCTATTTCATTTGCTCAGGTTTTATTTTTTTGGAATAATTCATATATTGAATCCCTTTGGTTATATTTTATATCTATTATTACTATCTCCTTTAATCATTTTAAAATCCAAGTTCATTTCCACTTACTTCAATTTTCTCATTTCTGATTTCCATACATCTAACTGTACCATCATCAGTGTTTACTTTCTCGTGAGTGGCTTATCATGTGACCATTGGTTCTAGTTCTTTGTTCCATTTCTTATCTTAGCCTTTGTTGCATTGTTTATATATCCTTAAGTTATTGTTTTATCCTATCTTTCCTAAGTTCTTCTACTGAGTTCATGGCAATATATTTAGTTATGGTTTTGATCTGTTCAATGGTACTTACATATATATATATATACAATATACACAGTATATATATATATATATATAATTTTATATTGACTGTTCTTTGTCTGCCATTTGTTTATCCTTTTACTTCTAGTATTTTTATATAGGCACAGTTCTGATAATTTTAGATAGTCATTTTTGAATTGTAAGAATTCTACCTGAACCTTTTATTTATAGGAGCATGATGAAGGGGTCAGCTTTATGGGGTGTTCTGGGCTAATGTTCTTGGCTTGTGCTCAAGATTCTGGTATATATGTGTGTGTGTGTTGGGGATAGGGGTTGTCTTATACTTTATTCCCAGCCAACAAAAACATGTAACTCCAGGGCTGCTTGTAATTTAGAATCATAATCCTCTAGGAAGACTCATGTATAGAGTGCTTCCTAAAAAAATAGGCTGACCATACTTTTCCTCATTCTGTACACCTAGCTACTTTTCATACCAGCAGGATGCTAACAAGTTACCAATTGCAATCCATGCAGGCTCTATGGTTGGTCCAATAAATACTTTTATTTCCTCGTGTTCATCTTCAGGGTGCATTGACTATTTTGGAGAACTAGGTTCTCCTTTTCTTCATTTAAAATCAGTAGTTCCCAGGGTCTTTCTGTACCTCTACTTAAACTTTACTTTTCTCACTTATTATATTCGGGGATAACACATAATGCTTAATTTCATTTGAGGTAGATTTTTGTCTTTCTGCTCCCACTCTCAGAGAACTTTAATCTTATAGAAATAAAAATCTCTTTGTACATGCAAATTAAAAAAAAAAAAAAGCCTTCTAATTCCTTAGGAGGATTTCCAAGAGGAGAAGACAGCATTGTATTTACTCCGACATTGTCAAACCAGAAGTCAGAAATCCTTTCTTATACTTGTTCATTGTAGGAGACATTTATACTTGAACTGGAATCTCAGAGTTTTCCCAGTATCACGGAAAACTGAGGGAGGAAGACATTTGGGCCAGGGGCTCTTTTAATCTTTTTAACTTGACATCTGGCGGAGAGTTGCCGTTATATTTATTCATCCATTGGCTGTACCGTATTGTTCAGAATTTGTTTTGCTGAAAGAGAGAGAAACCCAAGTCAAAATATTTTTAGCCAAAATGAGGGATTTGTTGCCTCATATGACCAGATTACGGGAAGATCAGAAGTCGAGTTGGCCTTGTGAACAAATGGAACTGGAGACTTGAATGCCATCGAGCTTTCTTTTGCTTCACCTCTCTCTCATCCTTGTTCCTTTATGTGTCAGTTTCAATTTCCCAGACCGGCCAAAACCACTAAAGGGATTCAGTGATTGGTAGTCCAAACTTGCATCTTTATAGTGTCTTGAACAAAACAAAACAAAACAAAACAAAACAAAACAAGACTATTTTTTTCTGTCAACACCAGTGTGAAAATTCCCCTGGGGAACCATTCCAATCAAGCTGGATGGATACTGGTGCCAGTGTCTTGGGGCTCTGACTATGGTCAGAATTTGCTTTATCTATGTGTCCAACCTATATTCAAGAGTGGCAGTGTCTATTAGCGAAAGAAGGTAGTGAGGAAGAAGGGCTGAAAGGCCACAGACCATAGCTACTGCACCAATCTAATTATGGTTGTAAGGTGCTGTTGAGTTGTTGTGGTTTGTTTTTTATGTTGCTTTTCCAAGAACCATGTTGTATTACTTATAAAATTTCATAGCTAACTTTCCTCTGCATACTTACACAAACACTTGCAGGAGCATACTTTATCGTTATCTCGCACAAATGTGACAAAGCTATTTTTCTTTGAGCTGATAGAAAAAGCATAAACACATAAATATGCATTCATTTGACGACTCCTTTATTCCTTTTAAAACCACTTAAGGTTGTTTCTGGCTGGACTGACCATTCGTTAATTGAGACAAATGCTGAAGGGGACCCTCCAAAAATGCTGCTTGGTCCCTAGAAACTTAGAAAAGTCTTTTATTAAATACACACACTTTAGTTTATCTCTGTAGATAAGAATTGAGGAGGAGTAAAATGATTATACCACTGCAGGGGTGGGGGTTAGGGGACACTAATGCAAAAACCCACCCTGCTTAATTGTCCAAGATGGTTGCATTTCACTGAGAGATCAGAGTATGTCTTTATTTTTTATACTATAAAAGCAAAAGGTGACCCATAGAATTTATAAACCATCTTCTTTTTTTAAAATCTCTTTAAATACATTTCCAAAGTATTGATGCTTATATGAAATACTCTAATTTCAAAGTGTGTGACAAATGAACTACTAAAAGAAGGCAAGGTGATTGCTGGCTCTCAAAAAAAAAAAAAAGAAAGAAAGAAATATTTGAATTTTATTTTATTTTATATCGTTCCTTTGAATAGCAACGTAACTTCTTCCCAATCAGTCATGGAGTAGTTTCATTCTATTTATCAGGATAATGGAAGTCTCAAAATTTCTTCTTTCAGGGAAAAGCAGCTGGAAAAAAGTAAAGTGAGCAATGTTTTCTTGTTCTTTTGTGAATTTTATAGAGATAGTAACTTGGCACAGACCCATGTTTCCAACATCTTACCCCTAAGGAGCTAGTTAGTGTAAAAAAAGAGAAAAAGAAAAAGAAAAAAAAACCCACTTGGGCAAATGCAAGAACCAATTCCCTCTCTCAAAAACAAGGGAAGGGGAAAATAATCCATTTTTTTATGGTATATTACCTACAAGTGCAGACATGACTTTTGTAATCACGCTTTTGTTGCACACAGACTGTAAAATATTTATGGAGACAATGTGATTTGGGTCAAGACATTAAATAAAGTAAAAGTTGCTTTATTCAATATGTGATGAACAGTATCCATATTAAAAACCATTGGGAAAAGTGTTCAAATGAAAAAATATGCTTAAAACAAATTCATCTGTTCAATGTTCATAAATGTTTTAAGAAATGCAGACAAACAAGTCTTGAAATCTATATTTACTGTACACAGTTGAGAAACTAATAGTATTTATTTAATCCAGAGGGGGAAGTGACTCAAAATTTGGCTTTTAATGATCAACAGGAAATACTTTTCCTAAGAAATTACCAAAGTGTTTGTTGTCAACCAAGCAACAATAGGGTTATCACTCTTCTTCTGGCAAATTGCTAATGCAATTAGACTAGCATTGATTTACAAAGGGAAGGTTTCTTCCAGACCTGCAGAAAATCTTAAGTCCTGACTAAAAATACTGTCTAGATAGAAGGAATGTGTGTGTGAGGAATGCAAAGCTGAGGGTTTACTTGAGATTTGGGTATTGCTCAATGGCTACTATGCAGCCAATTAAGTAATATATTCACTCAGGGATATTATCTAGCACTGATTAAGGTCAAACTGTGGGGTCTTGTTCTGCTGGGTCATTCTCTCTCTATGTGTATTCAGTTTGAAAAAGAAAAGCAGCTTGATAATTTAAAGAGAGACAAAATGCAGCTACCCAGCTTAACTGTCTATGAAATCTGCCCTCTGGAGCCTGCTCTCTGGGTTAGCTGGTAAATTTAAGGTCAGGTTGATTGTGACAGTTTCACTCATTCACTCATTCTATGTTTGTTAATTACTTGTGAATTCCTTCCTTGAGAAAAAATAGTTATCCATTTCCACCACAGCAAACTCCACATAGGTGTGAATCCAAATTCAGCCTTAAGCATTATGCAAATTAGTGAATGCTTTACTTTCTTGGGTGGGTAAATAAATAAAAAATGTGGAAAAGCCTAGATGACTTGGTTCAGGCAAGCTTGAGTCAAACTTTGAGAAATCATATCAATAATAATAACCAACATTGATTAATAGCCAATAATATAGTACCTATTGGGTCTGTCAGGCATTGTTCTAGGTACTTTCTTTAAGTTATTAAAGCGGTTCAAATAATTTTTTCCCTTGAGTGAATCATAAAATTTAATATAATATAACATAACAAAGAAATCGTTCATTGTTTAGTCTACTCCTTATGGGCACCAACCTTTGTGAGACATTACCAACTAATCATAGGTATGATGCTTATCTGTGACAGGGTTTCATGGAAGAATAAAGAGAAAAGAGGTGCAAAGAATCTATGGAAAAATAATTAAAATTATTGGTACTCAAAGGAAATCTAAATATTAAGTCCTAGCAACCGTCCCCTAGCACTCTAGATAACAAGACAGGCAAACTGAACACCATAAGGATCTGAGGGTGAAAGGTGAGGAGTGAAGAGACAGAAAATTTTTATATTCTGCTTAAAAAAGATTTCCTGTCCCAAATCCTCCATGTGCCTGTGGTTCTCCCAGAAGAATTAGAACAAAGAGAACAAAAGCTAAACCAGTATCTTTAATTTTCCTTTTTGGAATTTTTTTTTCTCTATTCCAGAGGTTGGCAAACTATGGTTCACAAACCAAATCCAGCCTGACACTGGCTTTTATATAGCCTGTGGTGGTGTAGTGGTGGTGTAAAAAGAATTTTTTTTTTTAATTTAAAAAATGGTTGGAAAAAATTTAAGAAAAATAGTATTTGATTACATGTGAAATTAAAGAAAATTCTAAATTTATTATCCATAAATAAAGTTTTATAAGAACACAGCCATGCTTGTTCATTTATATATTGTCTATGGTGCTTTTGTTCTAGAACAGCAGAGGTAAGCAGCAGCAAAAGAGAATGTCAGGCTTGCAAAGCCTAAAATGTTTTCCTCTCTGGCCCTCTAAGAAAACATTGGCTAACCCCTGGTCTAACCCAATCAAGTGATAGGTTCATTACTCACTTGTACTATATCCAACTAGTTGTTAGGGACTCATCTTCAATGTGATTCATCTGGTTGTCAAGAACTATGAAGTGTTTGATATTTTACTCTACTTGTAAACTCGTAAGTTTGCCTGACCCATTTCATTAATGCAGGTAGAAGCTATGAAACTCCTGGGTCAGGAACAAAGGACAGTTTATTCCTCACAGCTTTAGCAGTAGCCAGAGTCTCAGCATTTCTGAGCTGGTTCTCCAAGCCCCCAACGGTCAGGTGATGTCTGCATGCACAGTGGGTGGGCTGCATTGCAGGGCAAGAACTCTGAGCTTAAGAACCAGAATCTTTTATATAATTGGTGGTAAGCATGCCGGAAGTTTACTTCAGAGAAGGATGATATTTCTGTCTTCCAAGGCTGTTCACACCACAGCCATCCCTGAAAACAAAGGAACAAAAGGAAGTCAGTGCCTTACTTGCCAAACATGGAGAAATACAAGAGATCTCTGCTGCATCATGTCCAACGCTGATTCTTTTAATGAAAAAAATGAGATGAGACCAAATTAGTGATGAGACCAAATAAACATTGCAAAACAATTTAGGAAAATAACTAAAATTTAGAATTGTACTTGACAAATTCCAACAATGCAAATACTTTTAATTTTTTTCTATTTAAATATTAGCCAACATATAGTACATCATTAGTTTCAGATGTAGTGTTCAATAATTTTTTTCTATAGGTGTTTACTACCTAAATGGTAGGTAAAGCAAAGTGGGAAATAGAAGTTTTTATCAGTATAATTTGGGAGTACACATTCAGGCCAATAGAGCTCACAATCAAATGCCTCACTATTTCTAATAGATGGTGAGCTTTACAGTTTACATTATAGTGGAATTGTTTATCCTCCCTGTGGTTTTGTTTTCAGAATGGAATTTTATTGTTTGATAGAATTTAGCAATGTTCCAAAAAATGCAGATTAGTCATGCTATTGTATTTCCCTGTGGCTTTTAGAATCCTCATAGAAATGTTTTAGTCCCTTATCCCCAAAGTAGAAATTCATTGTTAGCTCATTGTTTATCAGTGTGTGAGGGCACTAACCTACAGCCCCAGACTGGAATCCAGGAACAGAGGAGTCAGGCTGGCAAGGCAGCTGCATCAGAATCAGAAAATTACAGGAGAAATGTCTTTCCAAAGTACAAATGCACCCCTTCACAAACACCAGTTTCTGTCTTAGAAGGAAAACAATCTTAAACCCAGATAGGTAAATGTTATTAAGGGTTTGACAAATAAAATAACTCTGGAGATTCAAGTCCACTTAAAGGAAGTAATTGTTATTTCCTAAATATGTTGAAAAATAATTTAATAACTTAAAATATAATAGAAAGTGACTTTGCTAAACATGTTATCTGCTTATTGTCTAAGCAGCAGTCCTTTCTGGGTGAACCGCTCAGTACATTTTATATGCCTTTCCACTGGGCTGTCCTAAGACTCTGAAAGACTGACTACCTTGGGATTTGCTTTTCTTGAATAGATGCCATCAGGTTAGAACCCCAAACTTTTTGTATATATTTTCTTCTTTGTCTTCTTTTTTAACAAACATTTTCTTTTATGGTCAATTATTATTAAAAGTAAATGAAACCATTTTTAAGACAAGTTAGTCCCAATTATGAGTATTAGGTCACCAAAACTGACCTTTTAAAATGGTTGTTTTATTTTATTTTTACTGCAAGTTTTAAAAAATGTTAAGAACTAAAATTGCCTCAAGTCATATAATTGGTGATGCAAATGTATTTACTTTCTTTTAACTCTTACTGGATGGAAGGCAAGTTTTGAGATGCTTTAAATCACAAAGCATTTAAGATATGCTGAATTACATTTTGGATCACCTTGGTGACAGTGTTCTGAAAGGAGTTTTGTATCATTACTTCCAAGAAACTTAGTGGTAGCAATGGCTTCTGATCAGTTCTTTGAGCAGTGACAGGTGAGGGGTGGAAGTGAGAAGTCTGGGATATCATAGAATCTATTTGGGGTGTTTTTTTTTCATCTTGAAGTTGAAGAATGTCATTTATACATAACATCTTGTATTTTGTGGTAATGAGAATTTGTGGTAGTATTTTCCAGTTAAGTACATTGACCACCTTCAACTCCTAGCACGCCTGCTCCATCTGGCAGAGAACAGAAGCTGGATGACCAGGGCTTCATATATTTCACCTTCCAAAGGATAGAAGCTATTCTACCTGAAGTTGCCGACAGCATCTGAAACTTCTTTCTTCACCTATGTTTTATTGGAGGGATGTCATCTTGAAGTTAGGTGATAGGGAAAAGGTCATAGCAATGTTACAGGATCAGAGTTGTTTGGTTTTGATATGCACTTTGGCTTGGGTGCCAAGTACTACACATGATTTTCACCCAGAAGACATTACACTGGTAGAGTGTGATATATGGGAGCTTAACTATTCCAAATGGATTCCATTCTAGTCTTGTATTGGGCTTCCTGATCAGCAGAGAGCCTCTTTTTCCCTCTCCCTCTGCTGCTCCCCCTGCTTGTGTGTGCTCGCTCTCTCTGTCAAATAAGTAAATAAAATCTTTAAAATAAATATAAGTAAATAAACAAATAAATGACTTACAGTCTCAGTTTTCAGCTTCACATAGAGAACTCTAAGATAAACAATGATTTAAAAATATTTAGAGTTTACAGAGATAAAGACAGCATTTTCTTATCAAAAAATGAGTTGGTGGATTTTCCTTCCATTCTTAGCTAAATTTAGTCAAGCTACCTTCCAAGACCTAGCTAAAACTGTATAATTATCTTTGTAATATTCCACTGCCAGAGATTCAACATAGAGATGTTTGAGAATTGAGACAAGAAAGAGAAAATGAAATAGTAAGCAAGTATATTAAAGAACTATTCATTCTCCTTATAACTCTTGAGTTCTTCTGATTTCATATTGTTGAATTTATTATTCAGTAAAGTTGAACTGAATTTTAAAATATTGTATTTTTAACTATTTATTCCTACTATGTGGTTAGTTTCTGCAATATAAAGATTAATCAGAAATGGATCTTGCCACAGGGGACCTGGGTGGCTCAGTTGGCTAAGTATCTGACTCTTGATTTCAGCTCGGGTCATGATCTCAGGATCATGAGATCGAGACCCCCATAGAGCAACATGCTGGGTGTGGAACCTGCTTAAGATCATCTTTCTTCCTTTCCCTCTGCCCCTCTCCCCACCCGACTCACACACATGTTCTCTCTTGCTCTTTCTCTCAAACTCAGAAGAAAAAGAAGAAGAAGAAGAAGGAGGAGGAGGAGGAGGAGGAGGAGGAGGAGAGGAGGAGAAATGACCCTTGCCACTGAAGAGTTTATAGTCTAGGAGAGTAGACAGATACACAGATAAATAATTGCAATATATTAAATTTATGTGTTAGCAGATGAATTCCCCTTTCTATATTTTTAACACCATAGTGGGCACTGAAAAACAGTTGTTGAGGGACTGCTTAGGAACATGCTAAAAATGTTGCCTAATTTGGCATGGGGAAGGGAGTGCAGCCCAAATCTTCTTCACTAGAAGAGGTGCTGATTGAAGCCATTCTTTTTTTTTTTTAAGATTTTATTTATTTCTTTGAGAGAGAGAGAGACTGAGTGAGAGAGAGAACAAGCTAGGGAGAGGGGCAGTGGGAGAGGGAGAAGTAGACTCCCGCTGAGCAGGGAGCCTGACACGGGGCTCCATCCCAGGACCTTGATATCATGACCTGAGCTGAAGGCCGACGCTTAACTGACTGAGCCACCCCGGCGCCCCTGATCAAAGCCATTCTTGAAGGCTGGGTACAAGCTAGAAAATATATAGATGTTGATGGGAGCTGAGCTGGGAGAGCACCGCAGGTAATGAGAGAAGCAAAGAAAGAGGCACAAAATCAGAAACAGTAGTGCCAATTCCTCCAAGAAGTTTAGTATGGTTAGACCACAGAGTCTGTGTTTGAGAGAGAAATAAGGCCTGAAAGGTAGCCAGAGACAATAGCTTAAAAGACCTTGTAGCTCATTTAAACTTAATGGTTTTAAGTCCCTTTGGATTTAATCTTGAATGAGAAAGGAAAACATTGAATTACTTTAGGTTGAGAAGGGATATGATCAGCTTTATGTTTTAGAAAGCTTAATCGTGCTGTTTTCATGTGAAGGACAGATTGAAGGAGTGGCAAACTGAAAAGCTAGAACTAACGGGGAAGGGTTTATAAAAACTCTGGCATGAACCAAGGTAGCACCAGCTACAATGGAATATACAGGTCATATGAAGGTATTTAGGGCTAGAGTGAATGGGTTCCATGATTGATTAGATGTGAGTGTGATAGAGAAGGACTGAGATGAATCCTAGGGCAGTAGCACCATTTACAAATTTGGAGTACCAGAGGGTGATCAATTTTGAGGGAAAAATTGTATTATACTTCGGGGACTATCAAAACGTAGATATCCAGGCTGAGAATAAAATTGGAATTTAGGCAGTGTCAGTCAGACAGTTTAGGTTATGCTGCAGTAACAGACATCCTTGAAATCTTAATGACTTAAAAACAACAGTTTTATTTTCTGCTCGTGTTACATATCCCTTTGGTCCTCACTCCAAGATATCAGATGAAAAAGTATTCATCAACTGGAAAGTTGCTGGTCCGTGAGGCAGAGAGAGCTTTATAAAATTGCACACTGTCTTTTAGAGACTTCTCTCTAGAAGTCACACATGTCTCTTCTGGCTAAAGTTCTATTGGCCAAAGGTCTGTGTTTGAACCATTTGATCACATAGACAACTATTTTTATCTTTGGGATCTCAGTGTTTTTATTTGGAAAAGGGATGATAAAGGAATAATAAAACACCATCTACATATGGCTACCCAAAGGAACAAATGTGATCTCATATGTAAAAATTCTTTTTAAGTTAATGCTTTCAAAATCTTTAGTCTTTTTTGGTACCACCTAGAATTGAACATTCACCTTTTTGTTGTCCTCTTTTAAAAGTCAAACCACCGTGAGAGGAGTAAGATCTTACGATGAATGTTACATAATATGTAATACATATCCGTAATAATAAAGTCCTTGCTACTAGAGAAGTAAAAGTGTGCCATAACACATTGAATTCAAAAGCTGAGAAGACAGTGAAGCCAAAT
This sequence comes from Zalophus californianus, assembly GCF_009762305.2. Lineage (NCBI taxonomy): Eukaryota > Metazoa > Chordata > Mammalia > Carnivora > Otariidae > Zalophus > Zalophus californianus. The sequence goes on from NC_045598.1 coordinate 148,007,681, forward strand.
TTTGCCTGATCTAAAGTTTGCCAAAGGCTGACTTTCACTTTCTGGATCAGAACTTGGTGTGTTGGTTAGGAGTACATTCAGTAGAGAAGGTCAATGAATTTTACACTGTTTTTGAGAAATAACGCTCTTGGTCAAGGCTGTCTTGCCTTAGAGTTACAAATTGATGTCAATGTCAATGGGTTTATCAACAAATAAATAATCTTTAGAATTGCCAGTTAGATTCTGATGAGAGCATAGAATGCGTTTTGAAGCTTGATCCACACAAATAGAAATGGTATGAAGTATATGTTGCACTATTAAATATATTTGAAGGCAGTTAAGTCAAACAAGTATACTTTTTATTTTGACCTTGTTGTAGGTATAAAGGAAACTCTAGGAGCCCTGCTATTCCACACCAGCTCAGATGAAATGATTGATTACTTTTCAGTTGAAATGAAAGCTTGTTTTAATTATTTTGAAATTGTCCAGACAATCATAACTTTCAAGCTATCAGAGAAAGCAGAACTGTGACAAGAAAAATGATACTTAATTCAGGTGTTCTATTGTATGTAAGTGTGCGTACTTTGTTTTCATGGGGTAGAAGGGAGAACAGAAGTAATATTGATGATGAAACCCATGAACTCCTGATCTAATCCCAGATGAAAACTTCTCAGTAAGGTTGCAGGCAAGCAGACCTTCGGCAACAATGAAATCCCCATGTGGGAGTTTCACCGCGGAAGACCTGCACGGAATGAATGTAGCAGGAACACCTGGTCCCTTGTCGCTAGTTATAGGCTCACATCTCTTTTTGGCCCTGTCACTTACTAGCTTTGTGACGTAGGTCAAGTATTTAATTTCTGAAAAACTCAGTTTCCTCTTCTGCAGAAATCTACTTATGATGTTACAAAAATACAGAGTGCCTACGTCCGAGGCTCATGATATACATTATTTCCTCTGATTCTCACAACAGTCCTAGGAGTACTGAAGCTGAGGCAGAATAGAAGATAAACTTGCCCAAGATCACAGAGATGACAGGTGGCTAAATTGAATCAATCTTAATCTAAATCTTAATCTAAATCTCTACTACATCGCCCTGCCCATCAGGACATGGCATAAAATAAATACTTCCCTAATTTGTTCCCTCCTACAAAGTACACTGTTATTGAGGTGAGATTCTCAACAAGATTCTCTGAGGGGAAAATCTGTGAGGGTGAGGAAAGACCACTACTTCCAGGGAGTCACTGTGTGCTTCCTTCCAGAATAAGCAATGTGAGGATGGTGGTCAGAGAAGCGATCAGATACTCTAAGTACCTGAGAGTGGTCCCCCAGGGCCAGTAGATGGGTGAAAAAAACCCTTTAGAAATGGTAAGGAACGACAGGAAAGGTGGCAGAAGTGAAGGGCCAAAGAGAGAGACAACATGAAAAGTATGGGGCTGGAGGGAGAGGGTCAGGGATAAAAGAAGGTTTTAGCAGAAACTTTGAGTTTAAAACTCTGGGGGGAACAGAGTAGTGTCTGAGGAGAAAATCTAAGAAGGTTTTCTGTGTGCAGAACTGTGTGAAACCCCTACAACTCCATTTAAGGAAACTCAAAACAAAAATCTGCCTTCTTGTCAGGATATGGATTTGAATTGCTGGGTGTTGTTGTTGTTGTTGTTGTTGAGTAAGCTTTTGTGCAGACACTGGGAGAGGCTATTTATGTAGTCTTCCTGCTTCACGAGGGGGAGAGGGCCGTGCATGGTCATGATCACAGTCTGCAATACCTGAAGAGGTATAATCCTGAAAGGACCGTGAGGTAGTGGAAGAGCAGTGAGGAGAAGGGCAGAGTTCAAGTCCTGGACTTAGCTGCCAGAGCTAAGTAATACAGTCCTTCATAAATGGGGGTCATAATATCTGTCTCAAAGAGATGGGAGGTTCAGATGAGGTGATGGTGCTCTATGCACAGTAACTGCTCCACGAAAATCAGTTCTGATTACTATGTGGCACCTACATTTTTTAGCTTTCAAGCAGTTTTATGTTGGGCAAGGACCATCTTACTTAATGGTACAGTTGGATTTTCCTTTGTCTCGCAAATTAGTGACTTTCTATACATTACCAGGTTTTCTATGTGTCTGTCTTATATGAGGCTCGGAGAGGCAGGGAGTGTGGGGAATTGCACTCTGGGAGTATGTTTTGATGATAAGTCAGATGGCAATGATCATATTTTCTGAATCCAAATTAAAGACATATGGTCAGACCAACAGGACAGAATATTTGAAATAGGGGGTATCTGGAAAAATCTAGGATCATTGGTCACCAGAACTATAAACTGGCATTGCCAGCAAGGACTCTACAAGCCCTTCATTTTCAAGGTCTCTGCTGGAGGGCAAAATTCCAAGTTTACAAAGGAGTGCACTACAAGGCTTTTAATTTCCCCTTCTGCACCCAGGGGGACCAATAATTAGTGCTTTCGTAGGTCTAAAGAGGAGACCAGAGCCCAGAAATTCTGCTATCAATGCTTGCTGACTAGGAAAAGACATGCTTGTGCCATGCATCACTAAGGATTATAACAGATTAGCAACTAAATTTGAGTTAATTAAAAATAATCAACTATAATAAGAAGAGAGTTTCCAGAAAATTACCATATTGATCAAGTTGCTGTCTAAACAACTTGGAAAACACAGTACAAATTTTGGAGGCCCAATGCCAAGTGTCTGAGGAGGCTCGTTAAAATTTACTTAAAAATATTACAAAACTCAATTTTATTAATAACGATCATAAAAATACATAACAAATAAATACTTTGGGGGAAGTTTAAGCTTAAAAGTCTGCATAATTACGCAAAACATAAAACATAAAATGCGACATGACTTTAAGAACTTAGAACCTAATGTGAAAAGGTGAAGATTTTTTTTAAATGGAAATGACAATGTTTGACAATAAATAAAACTGTATGATGTGCTATAAAATACTTGAATGGTGACCTACATTTTGAAGTAGACCATACTGTATTTTGGAAAATAAATTCTCTTACATTGAGGGGTCATGATTATTTAGAGGGGAAAACCTATAAAAATGCATCTTATGTGTTTTGATTACTAGTTGTGATCTAGTTACAAATTTTTTTTAAAGATTTTATTTATTTGAGAGAGAGAATGAGAGATAGAGAGCACAAGAGGGAAGAGGGTCAGAGGGAGAAGCAGACTCCCTGCTAAGCAGGGAGCCCGACTCGATCCTGGGACTCCAGGATCATGACCTGAGCCGAAGACAGTCACTTAAACAACTGAGCCACCCAGGCGCCCTAGTTACAAATTTTTAAAAAGTCTTCTCTTAAAACAAGTCGCTTGAGAAACTCCTAATTTGTCCTAGTGAATGTCTTTTCAGTGAAGTAAAATGTTTGTTACGTGAAGCTTTCAGAGTCTTTAGATGCATGAAAGTAGATTTAGTGAAATGGATTTCCTGGTTTAGTTTCCAAAATTGTCATAAAACACATTGGATGACACAGATTAACCAAAGTTAAAGTGTTTCTGCTGCTGTGAAATCTATTAATCTATGTTTCATTTATTGGATTTATTCATACTCATCTATTTCCCCAAAGGATTTGTGATGACTGTTTGCTTCCTTTATAGGTATGTCCTGAATATTGTTGGCTGCTCCCTTGTTTTGTTTTGTGACTCTAGTTCTCCTATTCAATAAAAATATACATGGGCAAAGTTGATTGAGAAAACAACCTATCTAGGAAAGAAAGGCAGAATCCAGACTTGGAGGAAAACCTCTGTCAAAAGTTGTAAGCAAACTTTTCTTCTGCCCTAGTGGCTCTGAGTTCACTCATAACCCATAAAGTGAAGCTATCCATCACTCAGTGAGGCAGTACCTGCACCAGTGGGAGGATGAGAGCCAGCGATTGCTATTGCTGGCTGCTGAGCTCCGGCAATAATCTCATAACTATAATGGGAGTTAGGTGAGAAAAAGGCAAATACAGGCCCAGGACACCTTAGTAAGTTATTTCAGAAATAGGATGAAGACTGATACAGAAATTAGAACTTGATATCATGAACAGATAAACAGTCAATTCTCATTCCTTCCGAGTTGTCTAGGTGATTTGCAGAAGACTGGGGAATTGCTGGATTCCCCTCTACTTTCAGAAATAGATGAAGTAATTAAAAATCTTCCCCAAGAGAAAGTTCTTGGCCCTGGCAGAGCTACAGGAGATTTCTATAAAACCTTTGGCTTAGCCCTCTCTGTACATTTGCTTGACAAGCTCAATCACTTGAGGGACTCAGGTGGATTCATCCTTGCCAGCCCTTACATCCAGATTATCTTAATTGCTAAAAGGGATAAAGATACAGAAAACTGTACCACATTTAGGTTCAAACCCTTGATTAAAGTGGATATCAACTCTTGGAAAGGATCCTGACAGTTGTCATCATTATTTGGAATCTGGGGCACAGTGATCAGGCAATTGTTTGGGGATGGGTCATTCTTTGCATAAGATGATTTTTTTTTTTTTTTTTAACCTGGATCTCAGTTCTGTTAGACTCACAGGGCATCGGATGCTCTATTGTTTGTCTACTAAATGACAATTTTTATTTTTTGGCAGAACAGTGAGTGTCAGGTATGTACTATGGGCTCAGAAATCCAAGGTCCTCATTATTTAATAATAGCTCTTTTGTTGGTGTTCCAAATGAGCAGGATAATCTAAATTTCTCTATTTTTCAGTGGGGAAGCTGACATTACATTATACCATTAGCTTGTTCATACCCCTCACACACACACACACGGGTGTGGGAGGGATAAATAAAATAATAAAAATACACCTTGTAGTATGATTCCACTTATATAACATTCTGGAAATGGCAAAATTATGGATATAGTAAAAAGATCAGAGTTTGGGGGTGCCTGGGTGGCTCAGTCGTTAAGCGTCTGCCTTCGGCTTGGGTCGATCCCAGGGTTCTGGGATCGATCCCCACATTGGGCTCCCTGCTCGGCAGGAAGCCTGCTTCTCCATCTCCCACTCCCCTGCTTGTGTTCCTGCTCTTGCTATCTCTCTCTCTGTCAAATAAATAGATAAAATCTTAAAAAAAATCAGAGGTTGCCAGGTGGTAGGGAGAGGGAGGGATTAATAGGTAGAGCACAGAGGATTTTTAGAGAAGTGAAGTTATTCTGTATGATACTATAATGGTGGATTCATGTCATTATAAATTTGTACAAACCTACAGAATGTCTCACACCAAGAGTGAACTCTAACGTAAACTATAGAATTCAAGTAATTATGATGTGTCAATGTAAGTTCATCAATTGTAACAAATGTGCCACTCTGATGGGGAATATTTATGTTGGAGTAGGCTATGCATGTGGGGGGGGGCAGGGGGTGTATGGGAAAATCTTTGTACCTTCTGCTCTAAACTGCTATGAAACGAAAACTTCTCTGAAAAATAAAGTCTATTAAAAATACCTTGCAAAATGTGGCTGTTGTTGTTCTTAAAAGTAAAATAGAACCCCCAGGCAACTTTCTGGGTAATGAATGTCAAAGCATGCATTTGCCAAGACTATCCAGATGATTGAGGCAAAAACTTTTATACATGAAATATCCATTTAATTGCATTTTTTTTTTTCTCAACATGATGCCCTGGCCAAGTATTCTAAAAATACTTGCTTTACTAAAGAGGCATCTCTAGATGCCTACCATACCTACAGGCCTCTCCTCAGACAAATTGCCCCATCTACTCATGAGGGAAGCTATGCTAAGCAATTCCTTACATATGGTTGTCATCTTCTATGCCAAGTGACCCCACCATCCTGACTACATGTCATTTGAACAAGGGATGGTAACTGACCCAAGGACATTCAATGGCCAGTGGTCTTTAAAGAATCCTGGCATGAAAGCTTTACCCAACAAGGAAAATAGGGGAATTTGAATGCAAGAAATTTAAAGAGAAAGTGAGATGGTTGTAACGGAAACAGAAGACATGTGGAGAAGGAGAAACAAGAATAGCAGAGTCAAGTTAACAGCTGACAGTTGAGATCACTGAATTTCAGCTGCTGATGGGATGACAAAATAAGTTGCTAGTTATAGTGGATTCTCAATGATCTTCAAAAATAAATCTATGTTTTCATAAAACAAAACAAAACAGAGAAAAACAATAAAAACAATTCCTGTTCTTTTTTAAGGTCTGTCTGTGTGTCTGTCCTGAGCTCCTATGTGGAATGGTCATTCATTAAGTCATATATTCAACAAATAATTATTGAGCAGGTACTGCATCCTAGGCATTTTGCTAGTAGCCGGAGGAACAGCAAAGAACAAAGCAGGCATGATTCCTCCCTCATGGAGATTATAGTCTAGTAAGCTTAATAAGACACATTATTTACTAGTAGATTTAGGATGGTGCTAGGAAGAAGAACTGTATGCTCTGAAGCTTTTGGTGGAGTGCACTAGCATAATTGTGAGGGAAAGAGTTCCTGGGGTTGAGATTCTTGTCTCTCTTATTTCCATGAAATTCTTAGAATAAGATCTCTTTTACTGGAGTACAGACAAACTAAAACCACTACATTTGTCAATAAAATCATCAATAAATATAAAAAGTACAAATTGGCATTTAGGATGACTTGGTGGAAATACCTCTATCTTCCAAAGATATCCAATATGGAAACATGAGAAGAGTCTTTCTACTGGACGTCTACTTCCATGGTTCTTCAAAGTCAACATGAGGTTATCTTAAATGAAATAATCACCTTTCCCCTAAAAAACATTTCAACTCCTGTTTCATTAAATGTTTCACTAGCATTTCCATTTCCTTGTATTTCAGACATGGCATTACCATACTCATTCTAGACTCTATTCTCTCACTCTCACTAACCAGATGGATTCCACCTCAGCAGTGGACCTCACAAACAGCCTCTCCTCTCCATCCTCACTATAACTTTAATCTAGACCGGAGGTTGATAAACTATCACCAGGCCAAATCTGACCCAATGCCTGTTTTTGTAAATAAAGTTTTATTAGAACATAGCCATGTCCATTTAAGTATTGTTTATGGCTACTTTCATACTACAATGGCAGAGTTGAGTAGTTGAGACAGAGGCCACGAGGCCAACAAAGCCTAAAATGTTTACTATCTGGCTCTTTACAGAGAAGTTTCTGGACCCCAAGTCTAGATACATCATCCTTTGCTTCAACTATTAAAATATCTCCATACCTTTCTTCCATAAGCATCTTTCCTCACTACATTCTGTGTCCCACCCTATAGTTTCTAAAACACTAATATGATTGTCACTTACCTTCTTCCAGTTCAACATGGGCACACTTCTGTTACAGGGAAAACAACCTAAAAGGCATGAGGGCCTTCACAAGAAGCTTCAACTGCCAATCCAGCAGTTTCCCACCACCATGCTCCTACCACAAGGAACACTCGATACTCCTTCATGACCCTTTGCACATGCTATTTATACTGCTGAGAATGACCACTCCTTTCTCCATCTCCACCCAGCCCTTGAAACTTCACCGGCAAAGTTCATATTGTTTCTTAAAAATCAGTTCAGCTGCCATTTCCCATGTGAAACCTTTACATCTGTCCCCTGAGCTCCCTCCCTGGGATCCCTTTGTCTTCTGGGTTTCAATGGGGCTGAGTTCCTACAACTATCATAGCACTTACTATGCTCTATCATTAAATAATGATCTATTTAAATGCTGCCTGCTTGCACGGATCTCATCTCACTTAGTTTTGCATCAGGAACATTTAGCATAATCCCTAGCATCCCTTTGGCATGCAGTAAATAATTTCCACTCTAATGTGTTACTCATAGTACACCTCGACAGTGTTCAGATTCATGTTTTTCTTAGAATTGTGTAAAACCTGGATAGATCAAAAGATTTATAGATATTTTCTATTTCTTTTCCCAATCTCAATTACTGAGATGTAATAACTCTCTTCAAGAAGTTAATGATCTATTTGCAAAAATGAAATGGATTTAGATGTAAACTGAAAACAATTAAGAAAGGACTCAAATAAGAGGTGGAGGGAATTCTGAGGTGTGGTGGTTTCAGTGAGGACTGGATCAGACAAAATAGTTTTGCAGAGGAGATATGACTAGTTTTTCAGTGCTTAAAATGATGGATAGCATTGGACAAGCATTCACTTTGGAAAATGCTTCACCATTCATGCATTCATTCATTCATTCACTTCACTTCACGGTCTCCTCCTTGTGGATCTTCTTGCTTTCCACACCTAGAAAGTATCTTTATATCCTCTATAGGGAAGAATGGAAGAGGAAGAGCAAGGACGGCTAAGTGGTGGTTGAATGGATGAATTAATATGTGAGGGTAGTTCTCAGTCTTCAAAATTCCTGCCTCTAATGTGATATTCAGAGCCCCACTTTTTACATCCACTCTGAAACAGCTGACAATGGTAGAATTCTATCTGAGATTTTAAAGTTCTTACCCAAACTAGGATGGTTAGACAAGGGGGATAGGGAAGGGCCTACTGCTAGCCAGTTCTGTGTACCAAGTGATCAAATGTTCCCAACTGTGTTTCAAAAGTTTCTGTGTTTTGTTTTGAAGCTAAAGTTAAAACACTGGCATAGAAATGAGTGGAAGGGGGAAAGAATAAGCTAATGACAAGAAAAGCCCACTGTCACCAGCAAAACTGTTAACTATATATAACTCTTTTCAAAATTTGTGAAATGCCAATATCCATGTCACCTGGGGTTAAGACTTGACAGATTTTAGTGTCTAAAAACGGTCTCACTTTATAAGTGTTTGCGGGGGGGAATTCTCTAAAGAGAAGCATGAAACCTAAGAGGTAAAGTCTTGCTTAAAGAATCTTTCCTTAGGAATTTGGACTGTGAGCCACATGATTTTTTTTTTAAGAAATTATCTTTTAGATTGACATCAAATGGGTGTCAAGAAGGTGGTGTGGCAATAACCTCAATCTTCTGTGTGGTTAGCAAGGTCTCCAGGCCTTAGCTTGCAAAGGGATTGGTTGTAGGCACTGCTCCGAATTCCAAAACTGGGTGGCTTTGTCCAGGGCTCTGTGGTTTAATAAATTTGGCTCCAGAAATAGCATAAGACTTTTCTAGTTTGAGCCTCTTATGAGAGGCTAGTATAATTAATAAAATATTTATTTTTTAAAGAGTGATTTGGTAGCACAGTCTAGATTCTCCTTTTGCTGTAATATTCTGATTTTAATTATTTGTGTGAAGCCAACTGGATATAAGATATAATTGGGCGCAGGATAGACGAGGACTCAAATTTCGGGGGGGCATGGTGTTCAGGCTAGATTCCCACTAAGGGAAAGGCTCTAAGAGTTGGGGATGTAAGATCAAAATTAGAGCATGAATCCGGAGGGCCAGTAAGGGAATGAGAGCCAACATAAAAACTCAAAATAAGGGTGGGGTGTGGGAGAGTCCCACAAAATGGAGGTAGGGTTTTGGGGAATCAAGAACTTACTTTAACTAGGATGAGATATGAGACCAGATGAATTTTGGAAGTTCAGGACTTAACTGGAATGTTGGGCTCATTTAAATATCCAAAGTAGGGTAAAAAGCAGGCTTCTCATATATTGCTAAGTATTATGAAGATACTCAAGGTTGAGAAGGGGCCTGTTTACCTCCCTTGCAGGTTTCTTATGTTCTCCTCTGATCAATTGGTATGTGATTCTTTTTCTGGACTAGTCTGAATGTATGGGAACCTTTGGATCTTGTCCATTTATATATGAGCAAGTACGGACTGCCTTGTCCTCATGCCTTTTATATTTAATCTCTTTCTATCAGACTCTATTTTGTATATTGCTGCCAGGAGCTCTTCGGCCATTGTGCTGCTCAGCTCATGAACTTATAATGGCCTCCTACTGCTTCAAATCCAATAGTCACATACCCAGGATTTCTGTGAACTCCAGTGACTCTTTCCTGGCTCACTCTTCACTACTACTTAATAAGCTCTTCCATCTTAACAAGGCAGGTCATTTTCTTTCCTCCCATTCCTGTCTATTCTCACAATGCTTTCCCATGTGCTCTCCTTCATCCCAAAGCCTCCATTTCTTTCAATGCTCATATCAAGTTTCGTAAGGTCCAAGGAACTTTTGCTGATTATGTTTACTTACTTAAACTTGGATATTTTATTTTGCCACAGTACATAGTCTCTTAAACTTTCATGTAGAATATGATTTATTTCCAAGTGGATTCATGTATGTGTAGCTTTTTGCCCTAATACACTCAAAAGTCCTGAGAAACATCCTTCATTTCTTTTATATTCTTTTTGAGCCTCAAGTAGAAGTTTGAATACACAGGAGGCACTCAAGTAATGCTTATAGAAGAGATGAAGACATCTCCCTACACTACTGTGACTTCCTAATATAGAATGATAAAAATTGGCTTGTAATAGAGCAAATGCTCAATTTTTATGATTCTAATGTGTATATATAATTCTATAAACTTATACTGCTTGAAGTTATAGTGTACTGTGTCTTAGTATGGGAATTTTAGAGTAAATTATTTCAACTTTGCCAACATTTCTGCCCTAAATATCTGACTACCCATTTTTCTGGGGTGAAAAAGAGTCAGGCAGTTGTTTTGGCAGTAGGAGGGTACCCCAGATTTTAATCAAATTGGAGTACATATCAGCATGAATGCATTTTAGATTAATTCAGTGGGGCATCATTTTCCAAAGCTAGGTCTATGGGTAGGAGAAGCAGTTGTAATCTATGGAATCCTATTATAGGTTTATCAGTACATAAGTAGGTATACAGATAGACAGATGGACATGGAATATAAACTCTTGTAGATGTCTATGAGTAGAACCTCTTTTTCATATACAGCTGTCTTATTTGTTGTCAAATCTTTGGTTAGGCAAAAGGTTGTTGTGTGGTCTTTTATCAATGTCACTGGGACTCTAATAACTTTTTAAGGATGACTTGCTTCTATGCCCCAGATCTTATTTCCTTGTGTTTCAACCCAACACTGAGTATTCTATTAATGACTGTTCTGCATATTGAATAGAGAGTGTTTTGTTGAGAAAGACCTATTTTTTTTTTCGAACCAGTAAGGATATCATGTGCCAGATGGTTAATTCCCATGGGTTAATGAGTGTACCCACACACTTCATGATTTGAAATATCCTGCGGACATTTCCTTTAGTGAAAGGATTGCTAGATTTTAATTTACATTTGTATGAAGTACACATTTGCTTTTTTCTGTTGATACCTAGAAAAATAGATTTTTATTCATCTGATGTTTGGGACTTAAATAATTCACAGAAATATAAGTTCTGGTCAAATTTTAATATTATATTTTAATTATCAATTGCATTTAAATTAGAGAGAACACAGCTTTCTGATGTGCATGTAAGGGGCAATAGCTGGCAGTATTCAAATGAATCATTCTTGTGTCCCTGTTTCAATAAGATTTATATTTTTAACTGATGGGAGTCCTTTACATTGTCATGTCCAATTAATAGGCTAATAATTTATAGCCATTTAAGGGGAAGGAGATTCTTATAAAGCAGTGATGCTAAAATGTCCAGAGATTGGCACAGGCAGAAAATTACATTTGAATCTGCTTTGAGAAAAGCCCCAAATAAAACCCATCATAATTTTATATATTTTATATATTTTCAAGTGGTTGGGTAAGATATAGTTCATCCATATAGCTGAGTTTATATAATAGTTTATGCTTTAGGGACTGCAAGATATAAAGGGTAACCACAGAAACCAAATAAAGTCATAACAAATTATTTGTATCAACAATACATTAATAGGTTTTTAAACATAAATAATAAAATGATATTTTTATAGCACTCTATAAACAACTATAATTTGTGTATGCAACAAAATTATATGGGTCATTAGCAGCCCTGCCATGACCTCTGTTGCTGAGCAAGTTACTCAAAAGTTGCAGAGTTCTCAGGCACCTGGGTGGCTCAGTCAATTGAACGTCCAACTCTTGATTTTAGCTCAGGTCATGATCTCAGGGTCATGAGATTGAGCCCCTCATGGGCTCCACACTCAGTGGGGAGTCTGCTGGAGATTCTTCCTCTCCCTCTGCCCCTGCCCCTCCCCTCCCCTCTAATATAAATAAATAAATCTTCAAAAAAAGTTGCAGAGTTTCAAGGCCAGAGTTACCTCTGGAAGTCACTTCAGGTGTTATATCCAGAGTCAATTCATGGTAACTTGGACTGGTGTAACTCCTTTTGTTAGATGAGAATGAAGAGGTGTCATCGTCTCATTAGACGGGGATGGTGTGGGCAATATACCTAAATTTATTCAGGGCACTGACCAAGCAGTCCAGATGGCTGCTAGTAGGAGGATTTCAGGTAACCAGCAACTGGTAGGGGTCAATTAAAACAATAGCTGGGGGCACCTGGGTGGCTCAGTCGTTAAGCGTCTGCCTTCGGCTCTGGTCATGATCTCAGGGTCCTGGGATCGAACGCCACAACGGGGTCCTGCTCAGCGGGAAGCCTGCTTCTCCCTCTCCCACTCCCCCTGCTTGTGTTCCCTCTCTCACTGTCTCTCTCTCTCTGTCAAATAAATAAATAATATATTAAAAAAAGTAAAGCAATAGCTGAAGACAGATGAACAGATAAAACAAAATCTGGGGTATTTCTTGGGTAAATAGTTGAGATGTAAAGTTCCTCCATCATTTTGCATATATAGGACAAACTCAAAATGAGAAACAATAACATTGTATCCTGTGTCTTATGTATTAGAAAGTAAGGGGTAGGAAAGGGAGAATTTGGGGATAAAGTTTGAGTGAGAAACTAAATATAATGTAGCAGAACTTGTTCAAGAAAAAGAGAACAGCTTAATGAAATTAAGGAGTTCTCCTAAACATTTTAATATACACGTTAAGGGGTGTACTAAAGGTATTTAATAAGATAAAGTAAAATCGAGTAACATTTAGAGTAAAGTATAAGAAAAATGCTTCATATTAGAGAACTTTAAAGTTATGAAATGTCATTCAGAGCAAAATGAGTGAAACAGGATTTTTTGGTATCCATTTAATGCTAGACTTTAAAAAAGATTGGTTAATAACTGGCTGGGGAGATAAAACTAGAAGCCACATGGGTTTTTTGACTCACCCATATCTCAGATATCATGTAAGAATCAATTCACATATCTGCAAAGAGAACACCTTATGGTATCAAAGTTTTTTTCATATTTTTACTTTGCATTTAAAACCAAAATCAGATTATAGATATATCACATTAAAGAATCCATTTCCCCCTGGAGTCTGGCTATTTCACTCTAATAGTTTCAACTACTTTATTCCTCCTGTATTACATTTTACTTTTCTTTTATCTTTCCCACCGCCCCCCCATCTGTACATGTCTTTGCTTCATCGAGTTCAATTTACTCTACTAATGTTTAGAAAGAATATTCTAACTCAACCTCCATGTAATGGTTTATAACCTCTTGATTTTGTGATCTTTTTAAGGGCTGTTATATTGACAAGTAAATTATACTTACTTCAGCCAATTGTATGTACTTATGTCACTTTAAATTTAACTTTATCACTATTTGTCAAATTCTCCCCTGTGGCCCTTTTAATGTTATGATGTATTTGGCAATATATTTTTTTATTGACATTTCAATTTTGTTTTGTAGTATGCTAAAGTTACAAGAAAACAAATGACTAAGAGCTAAACCTGAGCCAATCTAGGCTAAAGTTAAGTTTGAGGATTCATTGGGAGGTTGTTGCTTTTGTTGAATGCACTGACCTCTGGACCACTAGCACCCAGAACCATTCAATCAAGAGCTGGATGGTGAACCCTACTTGGTAGGGCATAAGAACAGGGAAAGAGATCCTCACAGAATAAGTCCAAGATTTAGATGTCCTTACTAGCTTTATGTTTTCATTGCTTGTCTTGTGGTCAGTGAAACAAACCCCAAATCATTTAAACATTTAGATTTGTTGGTAGTTAGCATTTTTTTTCAGTGTGCTAATTATTATTTTCCTTGTTTACTATGTTTCTTATTCCTTGATCAATTCATTCCAGATGCTATAGATTGTTTGTACAACCTTGTCTGTCTTGATCTCTGTTATTTTCTCCTGCACCTGGTACTATAGTGCTTACTAGATACTCGATACATGTCTGATGACTTATGGCTACTATGTCTCTGACACAGACAACCCACACATAAGCATGACAATAAACAGAAATATGGACAGCACACTGCAGATTATGATTGGTATGTTTTTCCCTTAATTTTATTATTTTGGGAAAACAAAAGCAATGAACCCTTTTGATTTGATACTTGACTTGGCTAACTGTACTGTAAACTCCTTAGATCTGCACTGTCTAATACAGTAGCCACTAGCCACATGTGGCTATATAAATTTAAATTTAATTAAAATTAAATGAAATTTAAAATTCATTCCTTCTACTACATCTGACACATTTCAAATACTCGATTGCTACATGTGACTACTAGTTACCATGTATTGAAGAATGCACATTAAGAGAGACTTTCATTATTGTAGAAACTTCTTTTGGACAGTGTTGCCCTAGAAGGCTCTCTTAGAAGAGCACCCCAAGTAGATTACTGCCGAATGATAAAAAAACAATTCTTTCCTTTATGATTTCATATTGCTTTAGGAAATGTCTGCTAGCTCAGATCTACAACAACATAGGCAGGACCATTCCTGGTGCTAAGTGGATCAAAATGACATTAAATGGACTGTTACCAAAAATCACAGAATAAGATTAAAATGCCAGGAGCTATATTTGTCAAATGACTTTGTAGTGGTTCTCTTGGTTCTTTTCCTAGCAGTCTGAAACATACACCAATGTCTTTAGAAATTGGCTTGTCCTGTCTCTGTAAGAGATTGCTGTTGGACAATGGAGAACTTTATACATATGGCATGTTTTCTGGATAGTCTGTCCTCAAATAGAGACAAAAATCACTGGGAATATTGACAATAGGTACCTCATCACTAACCCTGTCTCTCTTAGCTGCTGCAGGCAAGTGTTCAAAAGGAAGTGTTCTGGTATCCGTATCTCTGCCTACGGAGAGGCTCATTTTCCAGTTGAGATCTGTATCAGGAAGTTATGTTTCCTGCCAAAAGGAGATTTAAGGACTGCACCCTCCCTGTATCACAAAAAGAAAACAGATCACCCACAACCCAGACAGAGATAACAAACAGATCGCTCTAATTAGGGGGGAAAAAAAAAGATGCAGCATTCTACAAACAGAGTCCAAACACTTCTGGGCTGTAAAAAGAGTGAACCTTTAAGAGGCTTCTGGTGGAGGCCCTTAAAATGAGTTTTTAATAAATTATACATGATGACTAAGATTAAGGTCTTCATAGAGAAAAGTGACTTCTGATGACAGGCCAGCAAAGGCCTAGACAGGTGTGGGATGTTGAAGAATAAAAAGTAGAAAAAGATCCAGATGGAAGCAGAACATAAACACTTCTTTTTGTCCTCCTAGCTGCCAGGATTTCACTGGTTCTCAGTGAGCAGGAGCTAAAGGTTGATATCAGAATCCCACCATTCTGTTGTTTACATTTATGCTGCTATTTCTAAAGTGTGTTCTGCAGAACTGCTAACTGGCTACAGGAGAAAGGTCCTGTGGAAATGAGTTTAGGAAATACTGGGTTAAATAAGATTAAATATGTTTTAACAGCAATCATAAGACTTCGAAAGACTTTTACTATGTTAATGTGTATTGTGATTCTCTAAAAGGTTGTGAGAGGGATAAAGAATTTGTTAAGCTTTTGTAATAAGCATCTGGGATTTTAGGAAAACCCCAAGGCAGAGAAAAATTGGTGTAAGTAGCTTTATATTATAAGGAGTCTTTACTAACTATGTTGCCATAGGACTTAAGGGGTGACAAAATGATGATGATGGCGTGGGCATTTGATGAGTGAATATTTACAAAACTCTTAGAACAATGCTTTGCACATGGTTAGTGCTAAAAACGTGATAGTTATGTATTATTTGGGGACTTGGTGGACTGTTAGTGGTAGGTCACTGTTGGCCACTCTATTAGTGGTAGAAGATACTGAGACACTCTTGGCCGAGCAGAAGCAAAGATGCTGTCTAAGCCCTAGTGACATGAAATCCAAGATTGCAGAGTGTCCTCACAGGGCCTGGAGGACTGGCTCAGGTCTGCCCTGGTAGTGATCAAAATGTCCCCTCTCACGTGTGAATCTGAATGATGGTCATGGATCACTTAAGGGGCCAAGTGTGGAAAAGTGGTTGGTGGTAATTTGGGGGTGGAAGGAGCTGAGTGGTGAGGAAACAAGCCAGAAGCTGTAACTAGAGGTGAGGTTAAAGCCAATGGAAGTGATCATCCTTGGCAATAAGACTGAACTTGTCTCTTGGTAGGAGTGAACAAGCTCTCACTTAGTGATTGTAATATTGGAGCAAAATAAGCATGCCTGAATTTGGTATTTATTTGTCCCCATGTAGAAACAGCAGGGGAAGAAAATCAGATACAATCACCATAATTTTCTACTCTGATTTCTCAGTTACAATTGCACGTGAGAAGAAGTCTGACCCAATCTTTCAACCCTGGGTCTCCCTCACTGAGCCTCTCTAGGTAGGATGATGGGGGAGCCAAGTTTTGGTTGAGATAAACTTTACTGGAGAGGAGTCGGCCAGCCTCTATAACAGAATCAGGCTCTGGAAGGAAAAAGCAAGTGAAGTAGAAGGACTCTACGGGAATTCAGTCCCAGAGGGAAGGAGGGTAGCAGGACTCACTGAGAGGTTGAGAATTGGGCCCAGGAACTTCTCCCTCTTCTTTCCTCCTCTCTTAAATATCCAACCATATGTTCTTACTGCTGTCAGTATTGTCTTCTACCTTTACCCTAAGACTGCTCCATCAGAGACCTGGGAATTGATGTTGGCCCAAATTGACTTGAAGAACTGAAAATAAATTATAAACATGAAAGATTCCCACCAACCTAAGAAATAAAAATGAAAATAATAAGATAACCTGAAAATATTTTAAACACATGAACGATATCTTCAGAATGCTTTCTAAATGAGGGTAAACTTGCTAGAATCAATATTGTATCATAGCATTGACTCTCTGGGTAAGGCTTGAGGCATAAATGATTTATATTTTAGATTTTTTAGTAAACAGAAGATGTAACATGGCACCAATAAGATAATATTTTGGCACTTAAAAATAGCATAAACACAGATGAGTAAAAATGAGTGCTGTAGTTGCTTCTACCACTGTCTCATGGATAGCCTTTAAAAAAATGGTGACATTCCTTCTGTGTATTCTCTGTCATATTTTTGACCCCTCTATCAGTTGTTGGTTGCAAAATGATAAACCAGCCCAAACCACAGTGGCTTAAAATGCCAACAAGTTATTAGTTGTGTTGACTGGACAGTTTTTTGCTGTCCTCATTTAGCTTCAGTCAGTTGCAGGACTGGGCTCAGTGGACAGTTGCGATGCTGGGGCTCTCCACACATCCTTGCATCTGTGGTGTCTTCACCACATTGTGGTCTCTGGTTCCAAGGCAGCAAGGGCAGAAGCTGCAAGGTCTTCCTAGACAGAATTCCTTGGAATTTATACCACATCACTTCCACCATATTCCATTAATCAAAGCCACTCCCCAAACTGGCCCCCCTCAATGAGAAAGTTGCAAAGTCACATGGCAAAGAGTCACATGTCTAAGGAAAGAAAGATTTTGTGGTCTTCTTTGCAAACAGTTGACCGCAGCCTCCAAGCCATTACTGGGGAGTAAGAAGGAGACTTAAAAAGAAGGGGATGGGGAGACAGAAGACTCTTTCTAAGCAACCATTTTGCCTCTGTTTATCTGAAACTTTAGATCTTTAACTTCCAGAGGGCCATCCACCTGATAATGCTGACTATAATTTTTATATTGATGTATAAGTGGTAGAACTGTAGTATCCATCTGTATCTAGGAAGGAGACAAATTTCTTCCAAGTGTGTGCTGCCTACCTACATTTTGTCCACATAATGCAGTGGCAGAGTGAGTGCAGGAGAAGGAGGGAAGTTAAGGCAGAGCTTTTGAAAATGGGGCACTCTTCACAGGCATCAGAATCACTTGAGATGCTTTGTTGAACATTGAGAACCTTGCATCCTACTAAATCAGAATCATAAATGACCCACTAGCCCATGAGTTCTGAAGCAGACGGAAATTTGAGGACATGTGCATCATCATATGTTTCTTAAATGTCACGTTCAGAGGGTTTTTTAATTAACATACTTCAGGTTAAGCAGAATTTGGAAAACAGTGAGCATCACAAAGGTGCTTATAAACTTGCCCGTTAGTGAACTTTGTTAGATTATAAGTTTCTTGAAGGAAAAACAAAAACCTTGGCATCATCTAAACTCAACAACATTATAAAAAGGCCCCAAATAGACATTGAATTAAATTGTATTTTGATCTAGTAAACTTTGAAAAGCAGAAATATCAGGTAGGGCACCTGCTATTTATACATTAGATTCGTATTCTGGTCCTAAAGGCAATTCCTATAATCAATTAGTGTTGTATAAAGACATAGAAATTCCATCAACTTCTAGCCCTAAGATTAATTGTATGTGTGGTTTAGCCAATTTTATAGCATTTCCTTGGGAAACCTATCTAAGGAATTCCTATTTTAGGGGGCTATGAAAATATTAAATAAGGTAGGATATGGAAAAAAAAAGTTTAAAAAATAGCTTTTCTTAAAATACATTTTATAATAAAATCTGTACCAAAGTATCAATCACTTGTTTATTTTTTTGCTCAGAAGCATTTAGTTAAGTGAGTACTTGTTTAAAATCTGTAAATCTTTTCTCCCTATTTAGACCCTTAAAAATTATCTATCTAATGAGAGAATGATGTGATGTCAGACCCATTTCCTGCAAAATATGCAGCTGTTTTCATGGCACTCTGAGCCTATTAAAGTGATATTTTGAGAGTTATTTCATATTGCTATTCAATTACTATAGTTCTGGAAAATAAACTTTTGCTTTATCAGTATGTTGCTAATTTATTTTATCATGACAATAGCAACATTAAAAAATTATTCATCCCCAACAAGATTTAATATCTAATTGATAAACTTAAAATATCCCTGTTTCTTAAAATATCCCTGTTTATCTTGCATTTTGTTTTTTATGGGTGCTTGTTTGTTGTCCTTTCTCCCTTAATTCTGCCATATTTTCCCTAGACTAAGGCTGAAGAGGGTTTGATGTTATGCCTTCTGTCTGATGAGAAAAACACAGTTGGTCTGTCTGGATTGGACATTTTCCTAGCCCATACACATTCCCCAGGTGCACGCTGGGAGAGGAAAGGGAGGGTAAAGAGTCATGGGGAGGAAGGGGACAGAGTTACAACTTCCACATGGCTCCCACTCTGCCGGGTTCCCTTGCTGATTGAAGGAAGCTGCTTTCTGGCCTCATTTGTCTGGAGGAGGAAGGGAGGTAGCTATCAGGCAATGTCCATTCTTCCCTCTTCCTGGGGAATCACTGGAGGGAGTACACTTCCAGGCATGGGACCCCACCACAACCCCATCACTGCTGGTCTCTGGATCAAAAAGGAAGTGCCAGAGGCATTGGAGCAGGTATCTTAGTTCTAATCTGTGCAAGATTGAGAGAAAAAGAAGGAAATGAATAGGAAATCAATGTTCTGCTATTGAATTGATGTTCTGCTATTGAATAGTCTGCTTGAGGAGTTTACATATTTTTGCCACAGCCTTGTGAAGTAGCTATTGTCACTTTATCATTGGTAAAGAGATTGTTTAAGCTCAGAACTTAATCGACGTGGGTAAATCGCACAGCTACTAATAAATAGAGTTATAATTAAACTAAATATAAGAACTGGAATCAAGGGGCACCTGGGTGGCTCAGTCAGTTGAGCCACCGACTCATGGTTTTGGCTCAGGTCATGATCTCAGGGTGGAGAAATCTAGCCCCGGGTCAGGCTCAGCAACAAGTCTGCTTGGGATTCCTGCCCTCTCCCTCTCCTTCTGCCCCAACCCCCACTTGTGCTCTCTCTCTCTCTCTCTCAAAGAAAGAACGAAAAAGAAAGAAAGAAGGAAAGAAGAAAGAAAGAAAGAAAGAAAGAAAGAAAGAAAGAAAGAAAGAAGAAAGGAAATCTTAAAAAAAAACTGGAATCAAATTCAGTGTTAAATGACTTAAAATTCATATAGATAGGAAGTAAAATAAAAAAAAGGCGGGGCTCCTGGGTGGCTCAGGGGTTGAGCTTTGACTCTTGGTTTTGGCTCAGGTCATGATCTCTCGGATGGTGGGATGGAGCCCCACCTCAGGCTCCTTGCTCAGCGGAAGTCTGCTTGAAGATTCTCTCCCTCTGCCCCGCCCCCACCCCCCGACCAACAAGCGCGTGCTCTCTCTCTCTCTCAAAAATAAATAATCTTAAAAAAATTAAAAAAAATTTCAGATAGATATACACTCTGCAAAATGACCCAAGTAAGTAACTTTTAGGATTGTGCATATATTAAATGTCAGTAGGCCCTGACCAAGGGCCAAGGTGCCCCTCCTATGAATAAAGCTCTCATACACAAAAAACAGAACAAACAAAATGAAACAAAACCTGTAACTTTCAAGGTGCATGGCCTTTGGGTTATTGATCATGTTTGCCATTTCAGGGGCTGTCATGATACTAAGTCCAAACTTTGTTTTTGTTTTATACTTAATCAAGGATTATCAAGCGTTTTTGTTTGTTTGTTTTACTACAACCAGTGAATATTGCACTGTATGTTACCTAATTATCCCCCCAACCCATGTGCCCTTCCCAAAAGGAATTATATGCCATTCATTGTATTGCTAGGAATAAATTCAGTTTCAAAACCTGTTCCAGTGTAGGCACTTCTTTTGTTTCCAGTCTCCTGATTCCCATGCAGTCCTATAGTTAGCAATGTATAGTTAATGATTAATACAAAGCAAGAATAGCATTTATGAAAAGGAAGAAACTATTTCATCCTCCATGTATTTAAGTTCTACACAAAGAAAACTATGCAGTGTATAAGGTTATATAATTTAGATAGAATATGTTTAGGGCTGACCCTTGGGGGAAATCATGAAGGGATGAAACTTAACATTTCAACATTCTTAGCTCCCACTTTCCAAAGTCTTTGTAGCATCGTATACCAGATATTATTATTTTTAATGGCCGCACATTGAAGCAGCCAAATAAATGAATCTCAGCTTGTGAAATGCATCACATAGAAGAGGGTATTTGGGAGATGGTTAATTTGTTCTGAAATCATAGCCTGGAGGTAGGATTTGTGAGAAGGAGTTATCCCTCAGTATTTGCCTCATACCATCCTAGAGGTAAGATCCCACATTTAAGCAAGTAAACAGATACTAGAGAGAAACACTGAAACAATTCTTTGGAAATGGAACCTGGCTAATAGGATGACTGGTGTTTGTTCATTCACTTCCAGCAGAGCTGGAGACAAAGGCCCCTCCCATGTTGGTTCTGTCGGTCAAGACACCCAGAGTTATCTATTTACAGTTGCTGTCAAAAATGCATGAGAAGAAATTCTGCTCTTCTCCAAATAATTTTTCTTCTTATCTAGGTAAGAACAGAAACCTTAGTTCAAGGTCTTCTATTAATATTCCAGAATAAGCAGGCAGAATTGTGAAAGGTTCTATAAACCTTTAAATTGCCATTAGCTAATCAGAATCATTGTTCAGTGATCATTATCTTTTATTAAATGACCACTGAATCAGAATGTTCATACTGCTTTTCAATTAAAATGTAGAATAGCCAGAATGGACTCAGTAGCATACAGAGCTGCAGCAATATGACCCAACGAAGCAGCCATTACCCAGAGGTAATTGACCACTTAAGAACTTAAGTTAACTTCTTGATGCAGCCAGTTATTTCTGCTAATGTCATTTCTAAAGGCTTTTCCTACAGAAAGAGCACTCGTATAAACAATATGCCCTGTAATAGGGTGTTCAAGATAAAAACTGCTCTTGATTTTTAAAATTCCATCAAAGCATGATGCTGTATTTTGCCTTATCATTTGTTAGGGACTCGTGCAATATCCTACAGGGACTAAATGAAGAAATGTGACAGCAAAATAAAGGTGACGTAGGTAGCTCAGTTATGATTGGTAAAGATTTTATTGTGAATTAAAAAGTGTTTACACACATGCTCACACACAGACATGCACAACTATCTGAAAGATCAAAGCAACTGATGGCAAAATGAAAAATTCAGTCTGCCAGTGACCTCAAACATGACAGTAGATAACGTTTGGCTCTTTCTTTTTCTCTCACACAATTAACAATTTCCATGAAAAGTAGAAGGAGCCTAAAGACAAGATAGGATGGACTAGCTATGGAAGAGTTAAGTTTTCCATAAGAAAGAAAAACACAGTTAAATCCTACATCACAAATTACCATTTTTATGTCACTACCTCACCATGACTTTAGCACTAAGCCTGCTACATCTTCACAGTCTCATTAGGATATAATGCATATTCATGGTCCTGATTATATAGCCACTTTCTTGACTTGTTTTAATTGTGCATAAAGACACTGTGACAGGAGACCTGACCTTTTCAAGATCATTTTCTCTCCATTGCTTTTCACAAAGCTATTAACTTGTCTCCTTCCCAAAGATTGCAATAATTTATTTCCCATTAATAAAAAATTCCTGGTGCCATGCAAATTAAAATTTATTCAGCAAATAGAATTCTTTGGATTATTTTCTAATGGCTTTAAATACTTCCAGCTTAGGAAGAAAAATAATATTAATGGGTACAGGCTGAGTGGATAATTGCATACATCGGAGAAAAATGAATATACAGCCAATCCTGTAGCTTACCTCATATCAATTACCCAGAAGAGTTGCTTTACTTCTTTTTTCAAAAACTATATTAAATAATTTATTTCAGGGGGTATCATTATGGTCTTGAAATGATCCCTGTTATATGAAAAGCTCAGCAACTTACATGTATAAACAACACATGTTGGTATAAGAAAACCAGACCAAGTTAAAAAAAAAGGTGTGTAGGTGTAAATGACATTATTTAAGGGGGTCACTTCGCTAAAGTGGCAATGAATTACAATATAACATGAGCAAGGGATACATGAAATGCAAGGAATTCGATTCCTTTTATTAAATGGCACCTGTCTTTCTCTTTGTAATCAGTACTCTATGAGAGAACCAAATTTCCAGAGGATGTTGCTTTTGAACTTCATTATTCTGACAGAGGTTAAGAATATCTTCTTCATGCTATGTGCCTTTTTTCTTTTCTTTGCATTTTATGTTAATTGATGAAACTCTGGTGTTAAAATGTTTATATACAAAAATGTTTTAGACCCAAAGTTCTGTGGGTAGCATGCAATAATTACTGTCAACCTATTTGCTCCATATAAAAATAATACCAGTGCCTAAAGGTTGACATTTTAACTTTGAGCCATCATAAACATAACTCTTTCTGGTTCTTGACATAGTAATTGCATTGGACAGGAGGGATTAGAACACCCAAGAGAACTTTGTGGGTTTGAAATTTTCCAATGGAAACAAAGCTCTTTGAGAGTTTTCTTCATAGTCTAGGAAATTAGAAAAGGAAGGAGTGGGTGGGCAATCTAGTTAACCTGCCAAATTGGGCAATTTTGCCCCTTAAATAGAAGACTTCATTGTCTGTTTCAATCTAATTTTAAAGACTTCTTTTCCTGCCCTCTCTCATAATCCAAAAGGAAAAAAAAAATCAGAAAGAGCTGCTATTTTGATGCTATATAGTATACAGTGAGATTTTTACACACATTATTTCATTGGACCCTCAGATGATTTTTTTGAGCCAGGTAAGGTAATTTTTCACACCTTGTTTTACAGAAAAGGAAAACTGAAGACCCATAGAAATGAAACTATGTACTCAAAGTTATAGGCTAATTAATTAAGAAGCCAGGACTCAACCTAAGATTCTGTGGCTCTTCCTAAATGCCTACCAAATTAGCTCAAATAAGCTAGACTTATAACTTCTGGAGTAGTGGTTGTCATTTGGGAGAAACATTGCCCTCCAGGAAACATTAACAATGTTTGAAAGTGTTTTTGGTTGTCACAACTTGTGTGTGTGTGTTGCAGGGTGCTATTGGCAGCTAGTGGGTAGAGGTCAAGGTAAACACCCTACAATGTACACAACAGTCTTCCATAAGTCAGAATTATTTGACTGAAAATGTAATGGTACCGTTGTTAAGAAGTTCTGTTCTATAAACATGTGATTAAAAAAATAGAAGTAAACAGCTTTATAGATACTTGAATTTTTAGTTTGAAAGCATTGAGCTGTCTCCCTACAACAATGGAAAGAAAAATAGGAGAAAACAAAGCCAGAGAATAAAGTAAAAACAGTCCTCAAGAGAAGGCAACAATTAAAATAGTTAAATAATTATTAAGTGATTAATCATTAATTAAGTAATTAAAATAAAAGAGTAAAAAGAGAATGTTTGGGTTAAGGATGGAGGAAGGTCCTAGAGCATATGGCAGTTGAGAAAACTCTAAAATTCATCCAGAAAAAAAGACCAAAGATGAGGTGGATCACTGGACGTCTAGGAAAGGACACTGTCATGAGAATACAAATACTTGATACTTGCCATGAGATGCCCCGTAACAGGAGGTACTATTAGACAAGCCAATCAGAGAAATGCACAGAAGGAGAGGAGAGAAACTCTAGGAAATACTCTTTAATGCAGGACACAGAATCAGTGTTCCAAGTGTGAAAAACTTGGTAAATAAGTGAAAGAGAGCAGTTTACTGGACTACCAATAAAGGTAAAGGTGGAAAATCAAAACAGGAGTTTAAATAAGAGTTGAAACTCAGCACAGAGCATTCTTTCTGTGGGAATTCATCTTCCTTGTTCTGAAATCTTCATATACTATGTATTGTAATCAACTTAGTAGCAGGAGTATATTTTACCCTGTTCAGTCATTTTAATAAAATGAAGCATTACAGAATATTCTGGTGTTTTGTGAAATTTAAGGCAGTCCTGGGATTTCCAACCTTACTAGGAAATTAAAATTAACAAGGCTCAATAAAATTATGGTGTGTGTGTGTGGGTTTGTGTTTTGAGTAAGACAGATAATCTTTGTTGAAAATAGATTCTCAACAATGTATAGCTCTTTGGGTTCCTGGACCCAATTCCAACATGTGGGGAGGGGGCTTCCCCACACTAACAAGCAATTCTTCATCACCAGCAGGAAGATAGCATCACTACACTACCCAAAGATAGCATCGGATTCCACAGGTTGAGGGCTCTGTCTTACAAGACTGGCCCACACCAGCCCTGTTTCAGATGCCAATTGCAAGCCCAGGCTTTTACTTGTGCTACTGATCGATTGGCTATAAACTGGAGTTTTGGACAATGCTCTGCAACTCAGCATGCCAATCTCAAGTCCAGGTTGTTACCTGTACTTCTGACCCATTTGCTATAAATCAGCACAACCACAACTCCTCCTCGGGTTTGATTCATTTGCTAGAGCAGCTCATAGAACTCAGAGAAACATTTTATTTCCTGGATCACTGGTTAATTAAAAAAGAATATAACCCAGGAACAGCGGGATGGAAGAGATGCACAGGGCCATTCGCAGAGCTTCCACGCCCTGTCCAGGTGCACCATTCCCCAAGTACCTCCGCGAGTTCACCAACCCAGAAACTCTCTGAACCCCATCCTTTTTGGGGTTTTATGGAGGGTTCATTAAATAGGTACAATTGATTAAATCACTGGCCATTGGTGATTGAAATCGATCTCCAGCCCCTCCCCCTTCCCAGGAGGTCAAACTGGAAGTTCCAACCCTGGAATCACAAGCTTGGCTGTCCTGGCAACCAGTCCCCACTCTTTGGTGCTTTCCAAATCTCACTCCATTAACATAACAACAGACACCTTTATTGCTCTCATCACAAGGGTTTTAGGCACTCTGTGCCAGAAATGGGGACAAAGACCAAATATATATTTCTTATAAATCACAATATCATAACAGTTTCAGCTAAACCTTTTTCCCTCTTAGCAATCTTGTTGAAAACTCTAAGAAAAGGCTGATGAAAGATGAATAGTTTAGGAGTCAGACAACCTGAGAAGAGGATATGAAGCCAACCTCTAGCTCTTGCTGGCCTATATAGTGCACAAATTCCTAAACTTGGCCAACATGAGTTTCCTATTTGGCAAACTAGGAACAATAACAACTATCTCTTGGGGTGGTGTTAAAAATATTTCACAACTAGTGTACCATGGATCCTGATCAAACAGAATGGGTGCACTGACCATTCAGAATGGACACTAACTATAAATAGCCAATACAACCACACAGGTTACTGATGGTCATCCCTGTCTTGCTCACAGGGTTCTGCGGAGAATTACATAATTTTGTTTGTTTATTTACTTATTCATCTATTTATTACACATGTACCAGAATCTAGATGCCTGCCATATTGGGCCCAGGGAATATAGAAATGGGCAAACCCAATTTCATGCCTTTGAAAGACTGAAAGTCTAGTAAGACAAATGAACATGTAATTAATACAATTGCATACGTGTCAGAGATTATTAATATTGAGCTTTATTCAATTATCATGTACTTTGAGGTTCTACCTACTTGCAAGTCTCCAACTTTAACTTTTCCTTGGGATTAATGTCCTGGTCCTGCACTTCAGCCGTCTGCTGGATGTCTCTGGCTACATGCAGATACATGGTCATGTCTTCTGGTCCTCCTTCCCCTCTTGATCCACCCTGACTATTAGTGACATGACAGCAAAAACTGGGCTTAGAATAGGCGTATGGTAAATATGTGTTGAATGAAAGGAAAGCCCAGCTCTGGATTCTCACAGGGTAGTGCCTCTAGCATCTTGCCAATCATTGCTTTTAAGAACTATCAAGAACCACACCCAAAAGTCAATAGCACAAGTAGTTCTCCCTATAACTAAAAATTATGTTGTGTCACCATGATTTTTTTTCTACCCATACCTACCTATGTCACCTCAACATCGCTGCTAAAACAAAACTCTACGACTTTAAAAATTGTGTAGCTTCAACATTAAAAAAACCTTAACTTTAGTCCATTAGAACAACCTACCAAAACCTCATTTTCTTCTGCACCTAGATGAAAGTAAATTAAAGACGTAGATTAAAACAAAAGTATGTAAACCCTGCTGTTTCTCATTTGCTATGTTAATCAAGACTGCAGGGAGAAGTTTCTGCCTCCATTAGCCTATGTTTTCATTTTCTGTTTCTCTCTCCTTTCTTTCTGTTCTTGTATTCTATGCCACCCATCTGAGCCTTTGATACCTTTCCAGGATAAAAATGGATCTTATTCAAACATAAACTATTCAAAACACTTGTGTTCACTGTAGTACAGTAACAGAGAATCATTGCAAGTAACAGAGTAAACTGTTTTATTTTTATTAACTTTTTTCCCTGACTGAAAAAAAATACATGTTCGTTTTTAACAAATCTGAAGACTACAAACCAGGGACCACTTTAGATGGTACATCCGAAGTGCCAGATTTGTGGTGCTGACCATGACTAGTTCGGCAGTACCCTCTTGATTGATTTCCAAATAAATCCAATATGAATTGATGCTGGAAAGTTCAGAGGAAAGCGAACCCTGGCCTGTACTATCCAGAAAAAGACACCTCTGCCCTCACAAATCTTAATTTACCTACATTTTAATCACATTTCAAAAGGATTCCCTATTCAGCCCCCTTTCTTACTCTTCACTTTCCCATAGCTTTTTACTCATTGAAAAGTTATCTATTAGTGTTAAACAAAATGCTCCTTCTCACAGAAAATGAGATGCGAGATGCTGCAGTGACTTAGCAGAGCTGTTTGAGAAATATATTTCAGCAAAGGCAGAGCTACCATGGGCCATTTTTGTTGAAAGTGATTTTGCAATCATCATTCAGAAGATAGTCATGGAATATTTTCCAGCAAGGCTCTTATGGTGCCCTAATTTATGTGGCCATTTAAAAGTATTGATTATTGCCTAGTGGCACTGGAGCTATGCATCCTGAAATCAGGACTGAGTTATGGATTAGCTAGCTGAAAATTTATGCTGTGGATGCATATCTGCTTAATTAAATAGAAGTCAAAGCCTCTTAAGTGAGACACTCTTTAAAGTGGTGCCTATCAAAACAAGAATAAAAAGCAAAGATGTCTGCTTATGTAGAGGAAAGGCAACTTATCATAACAAGACTGTAGAGGTTGGTCAGCCTCAAGCACAGAAACCCCATGTCATCTGCTGCACCCAGCTGAGTCACTATTGTTTGAGTTCCCCACTTACCTCTGCTAGGAATTGTCTTAGCACTTCCCGATGTACCTGGATAATGAGGTTGTTGCACCTGAGAAATAACCATCACACAATGCACCACCACCCATGGGATGCTTGGCATAGCAGATGTTCCAACTCATCATCCACTGGTGGGCTGTCTTCCTTCTCAGACATTCCTTGGCCAGCTTTTTCTCTTCAGTGCCAACATGCTATTTAATCAAATGAAGACTAGCTCAGCAAACAGCATAGAATTCATCTGCACCATCTTCAAACCAACACTGAATTCAAATTTCCCCATCTCCAATTTTCTGTTTGAAATATGGAATGGGTAGAAGACAGTCATGTTTATGGACACCCAAACTGCTCTGGATGGGGGAAAGGGATGCAAAAACATGATGGAAACACCCCTGCATCAAAGCTTCTTATTTGTAAAGAGAATCAACAAATAATGAAATCATTTTGTTCTCTTACCCAGAGAAGATGGCATTTTGGTTTAAGACAGAGTGATATAAGTTTCCCTTCAGTTCCCATGAAAACTCTCTGCACATGAGTGCATGTGTGTATTGGGATGTTTTTGAACTCCAGAACATGAAAAACTCCATTGTAAACCTAATTTTCACATGTACATACATAGAGTGGTATTTTATGTTCACAATGATGGCTTTAGTCCTCTTAGAGTAACTGCAATAAATGCGTGCAGTAGAGTCTGTTTGAATGTGAATCCATTCTGAATTTCTGAAAATTAACTTGCAATAATACATCAATGGTTTATGTGATAGGTCTGAGGATTCAGTATCTGGATCAGCTCTCTCATCCTCCATTACAACCTTCTAGTTGGGGGGTTAGAAAGTTGAAAACTACATTTCTTATGCTGCCTCACAACCATGGTTCCGGTTGCAAATCAATTTCTACCCCTTACATTCAATCAGAGATGTGGAAGATAAACTTGAGGGATGGCCACCTTCTTCTTTTTTTTTTTTTTTTTCTTCAGAAAAGACCCGAATAGCCAGAGGAATGTTGAAAAAGAAAAGCAAAGCTGGTGGCATCACAATTCCGGACTTCCAGCTCTATTATAAAGCTGTCATCATCAGGATAGTATGGTACTGGCCCAAAAACAGAGACATAGATCAATGGAACAGAATAGAGAGCCCAGAAATGGACCCTCAACTCTATGGTCAACTAATCTTCGACAAAGCTGGAAAGAATGTCCGATGGGAAAAAGACAGTCTCTTCAACAAATGGTGTTGGGAAAATTGGACAGCCACATGCAGAAGAATGAAACTGGACCATTTCCTTACACCACACACAAAAATAGACTCCAAATGGTTGAAAGACCTAAATGTGAGACAGGAGTCCATCAAAATCCTAGAGGAGAACACAGGCAGCAACCTCTTCGATCTCAACCACAGCAACTTCTTGCTAGACACATCGCCAAAGGCAAGGGAAGCAAGGGGATGGCCACCTTCTGATTCCTCTAGGCCAGTGCTTCTCTGAGTGTGGTGCCTGGACCAGCAGCAGTACTAGGACTGGGGAACTTAGTAGAAAATCAAATTCTTGAGCTCACTTTCAACCTGCTGAGTTAGAAATTGTTGAGGTGGGGGGTTCAGCAATCTGTGTTTTCATACACCTTCCATTTGATTCTGAAGCACACTCAAGTTTGAAAATCACTACCAGGCTTCCTTGCACAGCACTTCATTCTCCAGCTTCCTGGCTGTTGAGATGCGGTGGTGGCAGTGACATCTTGATTTTGATCTTCTTGACTTCCTAATTGAAAAGATGGCTGTCTACTCTCTGGTGTTGCTGAATGTGAGAGATGGTTATGCCTCTTGCAGTGATGTCTTGTGTTCAGCACAGTTCTAGAGGCAGACTCCAAAATAGGAGTTGCCTTAGTAGATCACCTGTATTGTTCTGGAAGTCATTTGAGGAAGACTTGCTCCTTCTGTCCTTCCTATAGTCTCATGAGCATCTGCCTATATTAAACACTTTCTGCTTCAAATATCTGGAACAGGATCTGTTTCTTACACTAAACCATGACTGAGACATTCTCTGAGGCAGTGTTGAAACTTGCCCCCAAATTCTTTGAACCTCTTCTCATTGAGAGGTGGGATATCTGTGCCCTTCCCTTGAATTTGGGCTCTATAACTGCTTGACCAATAGCATACAGTAGAAGTGATCAGGTTAAGAAATTGGCAAATTCTACTCCTTGTCTCCAGGGACACTAGCTCTTGGGGCCCAGACACTAGTTTGTGAGGAAGTCAGACAATAGTCAGCAACCAACTTATGGACCATATAAGGGAGCCATTTTGGATGTGGCTTCTTTAGCCCCAGGCAAGCTGCCCCAGCTTGGGGCACAAACAACAGAGATGAGTCTTCCCTGCTGAGCTCTGCCCAAATAATAAACTCATGACCTAAAAAAAAAAAAAAAAAAAAAAGATTTTTCAGTTTATAGCAAAAGTCATCTTTCCTAAAGAAGCCTGATATTCTTTGATTTGTCTGTTATAACTAATTCCAGGGTTTTATAATGGACATTACACTTAAATAAGGTGAAATTAACTAAATGTGAACAATTGGTTCCTCTTCTTCAGATAAAGACATCAGAAGACCCTGCTGTTCTTTTAAGCCACTGGGTTTTGCCATGATCTGTTATGCAGCAATGGATATCTAGAACAGTCTCTAAACCAGAATATTTGTAGAATTAGAACAAAGATGTCAAATCTAGGCCAAACTGTTGTCATAGTTTGGGTTTCCCTAAAGCAGATCCAGATGTGAGGTGGTGGGGGTATGATGTGAAGAACAAGATAGGAGGGAATTTTGAATTTGAAGACATGAGGTTCTTCTGCGGTTTTCACATCATATCACAGAGCTAGTATAGTATTTTTTCTGTTTAAGTTTGATGATGTAAAATATGTTTTCTGCCATGGAGGCACCTATATAAAAGAAAGAACCTTATTTTAAGTGTGAATGTATATTACAAAGCACTGGAATTATGGGCAATAAAAGGCAAATCAAGGAATGTCAACTTCTCCACCAACAAGTTGTCATTTGCTGTAACCTGAGCCACTTCTCACCTGTGATGTCCTACAATGTCACATTTCCCTATGTAGGGCCTGGTGTCTTACTAGATTCTTCTTTATAGACAAATATCTCACATATTTTCAAGTAGGAATGGTTATTCTCTTTTTTCAGATGAAGAAGTGGAAGTGCAGTAAATTTAGGTATCTCTCACAACATCATCTATTCACTCAGTGAATGAAATGAGTAGGCACCCTGCCCTGGCCTCCTACATCCTAAGCAGTATTAAATCATACAGAACATAGTGAGGTATAGACTTGACCATTCTTATTGAAACTGTAGATTTTCTTAGGGTGATCAGGCAAAGTAGACAATTCAAGATTATAATAATTAAAACAAATTATTTATATTTATAAAGTATTATTTTAAATAGTTCACACATATTTTATTTGTTCTTCACAAAAACTTAATGAGATGGATAGCAAGGATTGAGCTTCATGTACCTTTTTTTTTTTTGGAGTCTAGAATAATAAGACTCAGAATGTATAAGTGATTTGTCCAAATCAATGTTTGACCTTGCATCATCTATTTTGATTATGAACATGGAGCAAATTTCCTGGGTAATTTCTAATTTTCCACCATCAAGGCATAACAAATAGGTCATTTTGGAACACTTTGTTAACAATTCATTGTTCTATATTTTAATGAACTTTTCCTTTGAAACTTTTTGCTTAATTCACTGACGTCAAGGATTAAGTATAATGGTGATTTGGAACTCTTAATTTCTACAATTTTTTAAAAAAAATCCAAGAACCTTAGAACTTTAAGATTTGAAAAAGACTTTTGAGAAAATCTTTGAAAATGTTCCTTTTTACAAATGAAGAAATTAAGTCTCTGAGAAGTGAAGTGACATTTCAATAGTCAGAGCTAGTTTATGCAGAGTTGGGTCTAGGACCCACACTTTCTGACTGTTTACCTCAAGACAGTACCTGCCCATGCTGTGTTCTTAACTGCTGTGTGCCATACACCTGTCACAGTGTGGGGTCTGTGATGTTTACTGAATAAATACACAGTCTCAGAACTGACTCTGTTTCTATCATAAGCCACTTGAAGGCAAGGATTATGTTTTATTTACTTTGTTATTTCCTATAATGCCTAGGACAGATTTTAAGTTCAAATCAAATACCCAAGAGGATGGGTGGAATCTGGTTTGGAAACAAGGATGATGGCATCGGATGCATAGTATACAACAGTAAGTCATTTTCTCTCTTCCTTCCCTCAAGAAATTTGCATTTTAATGTATGCGCTCTCCCTGAGCACTTTCAGTTGTCACAGAATAGTAACAACGAATGTTTGTATGTCTCCTGCCCAAGCGCTCTTGCACACATGCACTTATTGATTCTGTCACAACCGCATGAAGGTTTATATGTGAAGGGAGTACATTTTGGAGAAGTCAATGGATTTGTTCAAAGCTATGCCGGGAATACACGTAAAGAAGGGGATTGGAACTTGGGCATCTCGTTCCGGAAGTCATGTTCTTTTCAGGTCCTGCCTTGATCAAAGGGACCACCTAGAAGATCATCCGGTTAGGACAATGGATAAAGAAACGAGAAGTCACCTTTGAAAAAATAGTTTTGCCCAACATATTCTGTAACTTTAGGCAATCTTTGATGTTCCTAATTTGTTCACGGACAAACATCTCTTCAGACAATCCCAGAAGGAACAGAAACAAGTGCGGAATAAATAGATACTTTCCCCCCTTTTATGTAGTAAATACCACCCTTTGTTTCCAAACACTCCAGTGCAAGATGGAAAAGCCTAAGTCCCCTGAAGTGCCTAGACATTTCAAGCTATTATCGAATACAGATATTCAATTCAATTTGAAATAGGAAATAATATTTTGTGTGGGTATTCGATTCCAGCCAGATACTTTTTTTTCTAACAAAATAAAAACGTGAGAATACTAGTTCACAGTTTGTGTTGCAAGAATATTGCTTTCATTTCTTCCAGAGGATAAATAGGTGCACATCCGTGTTCCATTTACTCTGCC
The DNA here is from genome assembly GCF_009762305.2 of Zalophus californianus. Taxonomy (NCBI): domain Eukaryota; kingdom Metazoa; phylum Chordata; class Mammalia; order Carnivora; family Otariidae; genus Zalophus; species Zalophus californianus. Next base: position 148,040,891 of record NC_045598.1, read on the forward strand.
GTTATCACTTTAGCTGTAGTATGTAATAAAACCCAAGGAGACATCTCTTTTGTTCACAGTGTGACTCTGCAAAAGAGAGAACGTATCTGTTGGCCAGTCTGATATTCCAATGGAGAAGGGCTGTCATTAAAATCTTGCAGACTTATATTGCAATTACTTTCCTATTAGCTGCTGCCCATTGCTCCTGACAGGTATAAATTAGATCTCGCTAGGTTGCCTACAGATTAATGAGTTCCAGAATTGGCATTCAATTGTTTGGGAGTGAAAGGCAGAAAAGGGAGGTAGATGCCAAATCTTTATACACCTGTGATTAGAGGATATTTTCTTTCATTTCATATTTTTCTTCCTTCCTCAGCATCGCTTGGGTGATAACTGACACTTCTATAGCCGAGGATTCCTTTCTGCGCAGCAGAAACTTGCAGCTGAGGCGAGGCCAGAATTAATAATTTGCGTGAGCAAACACACAGCTGCTGTTTGTGGAGAGAGATTCTATTAACGAACAGTGAATTCTCATAATTAGCCGAGCGGTTTCTGCAGCTGCCCGCCTGACCCCCAGACTACACAAATTGTGGGTGGTGTTCGGCCTCGAAATCAATCTTACCTAATTACTATAAGCATGTTCCTCCAGTCCTAATGACTGCAAAAAAAAAATTAGACATTTCTTACTCATTCAAATGCTCTTCTTATTAGAGTTTCCTTTGTACCTAAATTTATATTTGTCTATTAGCATTTCCAAGAGTGTACAGGTGTAGTTACAAATCAGACGCAGAGAAGTATAATTCGTGTTCCTGCAAGCATGTACTGGCAAACGTCGGCTCTACAAACAGGAGCCAGATCTGCGCTCGCTGAAAGCCTCAGTTCCCAAACAGCATGTAGGCAACACTCTGTGGGTTGGTAGTCACTCAAAGCCCTGCTTCTCTTCTGTGCCTAGACCCCTTTTTATTCATCTGCCACTGCTCTCTTCCCCTGCCCAACTCCCCAAAACTCTATTCAATTAAAATACAAGAAATTGTGAATGCCACCCAAGCCCCGATCTCACGGGAACCGGTCTATTTGCCATTCTGTTGCACTGAACTCAAACCAACTTATTTGACATTGAGTTGCTTGCCAGGGGTGTGGCCAAGTGTCCCTGCTCAGTCTTGCCCACCCACACATTGCAGCAATTTATGAGACATGTCTAGTATTCGTTTGTTCGGGGGACTCTCTGCCTTTTCTCTGCAGATGCAGCTTTGAACAAAGTCCGTTGTCCACAGTGATGGCGCCGGGAGTTAGGTTTGCTGCTACAGTGGGGCAAGTGCCCATAGCCCAGGTACGTTTCAGCTACGCTACTTTCCCCTGAACTTTCAGAAATGTAAAAGTGCTATTCTGAAGTAAGGAGATTACACCCGGCAGTGTAGGGCAGTTTGGGCCATATCCTCCAATCTACACTTGGAAAATGGGGTTTGAGGTTTTTCCGCCATGAATAATATCATCCAGGCTTGAGATGAATGAAACTAGTGTGAATGCTAGTGGGGCTATAAGATTTTTTGGCTAGCTACCAAATCATTCAGTATTGACTTAGGTGTTGTTTTCTTCACCTCCTTCCCCCTTCGTTCTTTCCTTCCTTTGTTCCTTTGTCCCTTTGTTCCTTCCTTCCTTCCTTCTTCCTTCCTTCCTTCTTTCTTTCTTCCCTTTTTCCCTTCCTTCCTTCCTTCATTAAGTGCCTATTATCTGCCAAATATTGTGCTAGGTAAGAGGTATACAATGGACAGAATCAATAAAATCCCTCACCTCATGGTGTTTCTACTCGAGAGGAGGAGACAGACAATAAACATGTAAATAAATGCATACATATATAATTACCAATTGCAAGAGACAGTAGTGTTATTTGAAGCATATGATTTTAGAATCAGACTCTGTGGGTTCAAACTGTGGCTCTAAAACTTATTTGCTGTTTGACTGTGAACAAGTTATTAAACCTTTCATTCCTTAATTTTTTATTTTCAACATAATAAAAGTAGGTATACTCTTACCATTAAAATTAGAATTAAATAAACTCATATCTGCAAAAACTTGGAACCTGTTCTGGTATATAGGAAGGACACACTATATATTACCTATTATTATAATTGTCATGCAGGAACAAAATAATCTCCTATAAGAAGTAATGGGGGAGGCTGTCTTAAACTGGATGGGAAGAGAAGACCTCTTGTTGGGGCTAACATCAAGCAGAGTCTTCAAAGTTGTGGAGAAGCTGACCATGAGGAGAGTGATAGGTGTGTTCTAAGCAATGAAGCCACATATGCAAAGGCTCTGAGGTAGGACATGCTTGGTGTATTCCCGGAACAAATTAAAGGCTAGTGTGGCAAGGGATCCAACACAGGGTAGATTACAAGAGTCGAAAGACCAAATGCTCCAAAGAGTCAGTATGAGGATTGCTTTGGAATATCCTTTTGAGAAACCAAAGTCACAATTCCATAGTTACTACAAAGGCTATTAAAATCTTTGGTCTCAAGATGAGAGACAACAGAATCTTCCAAAATGGTGCCCTGAGAAAAATGGATGTGATCTGATAAAGCAGGTAGTCAAGTTATTTATTTTTCTTCTTCATTAAGCCAAAAGTCCATTTGCCTTAATGGCAGCTGCATAAAAACAAAAGTTTGTGTGATAAGCCTTTACTGAAGTCAAGAGTTGAAAATCACATCAGAACTCAAAGGGAAGGAAGAGAAGAAATTTTGCAAGTCACATCTAGTGAACTCTGGGGTTTGGAAGACAGAACATACCCTTCCCCCAACCCAAGTCAGGTTAGCACTCACATCTGAGCCTGAATCTTCAGAGCAACCTTGATAAAAATAGGCAGAAGTGGATGTAGGCAGGGCTACCTCACATATCGCAGTTAAGAAGGACTTTCATATTTCACACGGAAGGACCAGAAATGAAGGAGAACTGGCTTCCAATTACTCAGTTTGGAAACAACTAGGGGCTAACAAATGCTGTTATATAATTGCCTGCAAGGGGAAGGCCATGGTACCATAACAACTTAATGCATCTCCCTCCTGGCCTCAGGGATGTGGGGCACCAGGTGAGGTTATTTCCTGTGGCCTTGTGAGAGAAAAAAAGTATATTTTAAAACAGGCTGCTGCCATCCACCTAAAGTAATTAATTTACCATTAAGTATATAGGCAGTATTATGTAATGTTTTAAAGTATATGAACATTCCAAAGTCATCAGTTCATATTTGGTCATAAGCCAAAACCAGCTCTTTAAAGCAGAATTTAATTAACTGCTCAGTAAACAGTGGTAAGATAAGGAAAATTAAGCCCAAGACTTCCTCTGTTGGGGGTGATCTAGGAACTAAGTGGCATCACTGTCTGGCTCCCTTCTACTAAGAGGGCTGCATGAGACTGAAAGTCAAAGGCAGTCGAGGCTATGATGGGCTCCTGCCACATATATTCACATAGGAGAAGCCATTGAAAGGGTTTTTACTGCAGGCTGTTGTACATGGAATTTATGGCTAGGGCCTGAGTTTCCAAGGATGATTCTTAAAGTGTGATTTCTGCACTTCCCTTGCAATCACTTGAAATGCACACAGTTAAAATGCAGATTTATAGGCCTACGATTCACTGCCTGAACCATCATCTGAGGGGAACGGGGAAGAAGGCTGGTGCAGGAATTGCTAGTGATTTTGATTCTCGCTGGTGTTTGAGGATGCTGCTTAAGGTTAGGATATTGGGTTCATATAATTTACTCCAGAGAAATGAAGGAAGCTCAATTCTAAATTTAAGAGTCACTTTGTATGTCACTGAAATGAAAAATTTTTGTTTTAAAGAAAATATTTCAATATATAATTTTTTAAATTCACACTTTAAGCTCACCTTGCATGGGTGATTCATAGAGTAATCACTAGTCTGGATGAAAAACACTGAGCCATCTGGAACACTGACAACACCAAATTCTGGTGAGGATGTGGAGAACCAGGAACTCTCCTTTGTTGGTGATGGGAATGCAAAATGGTACAACCACTTTGGAAGACAGTTTGGCGGTTTCCTACAGAACTAATCATACTCTTACCATATGATCCAGCTATCACAGTCCTTGGCATTTACCCAAAGAAGTTGAAAACTTATGTCCACACAGAAACCTGCACATGGATATTTAGAACAGCTTTATTCATAATTGCCAAAACTTGGAAGCAACCAAGATGTCTTTTGGTAGGTGAATGGATAAATAAACTGTGGTGCATCCAGACTATGCTAAAAGGAAATGAGCTATGAAACCATGGAAAAACATGAAGGAACCATAAATGCACATTACTAAGTTAAAGAAGTCAATCTCAAAAGGCTACACACTGTGTAATTCCAATTATATAACATTCTGGAAAAGGCAAAACTATGGAGACAGTAAAAAGATCAGTGGTTGCCAGGCATTGTGGGGAGTAGAGTAGGGTGGAAGGATGAATAAGTGGAGCACAGAGACTCTTTAGGTCTGTGACGCTACTCTGTATGATATTATAATGGTGGATATATGTCGCTATGCATTTGTCCAAACCTGTACGTTGTACCATTCTGAGAGCAAACCCTAATGTAAGCTATGAACTCTAGGCGACAATGATGTGTCAGTGTAGATTCATTGATTGCAAGAAAAGTCCCACTCTGGTGGAGGGAGCTGATAATGGGAGAGGCTGTGCATATGTAGGGGCAGGGATAGATGGGAAATTTTTCTGTCTTCTGCTCAATTTTGTTGTAAACAGAAAACCTCTTTAAAAATAAAAATGAATAAAAAATTAAAAACCTAGAAAAAACACTGAGCTACTCAGAAGGAGTTATCGGGTCTTTGTTATTTGAGACATCATGTTAGGGGCTAACGCCATGAGCTCTCAGGTGCCAGTCCCTAATACAATGTCTTGCACCAAGTGGTCATCTGCAGTTATAGATTAAATTGAAGTTGAGTGCTCAAATATGTGATGCTGCAACATCTGAATTAGAAACTGGATATTTCATTGCTTCATAGATTTTTTTTTTTTTAATTTGGGAAAGAACTGTATAAGTTGGGATATTTTCCCGCAAAATGAATATATTCTTGGTCAAGCCATTCATCCAGTTCTGAGACTGAATTTCTCTATTTTAAATGAAAGATGGTGATAACCCCGACATGTGCTGAGAGCAAGAAATAAAATAATTTTTGTAAATGTATTTGGGTGAACATACACAAATGCATCAAATATATAGATAATAAGCTTTGTACATATTTTATGGTTAATCATTTTGTAAGTGCTAGCTTGATTTAATTAGGAGCAGAGATATGTGTTCTTAATACTTAATACTTTTCCCAATTGGTATAAACTTTTGGAAGATGGCTCTGGCTTCCCATATCTAAAATTGAGCGGGGTTGTGAACCTCTTAAGGTTTCTTCTACAAAGTACTTAACTATTAAGGGGGCAGAGGGAAAACTGGTAAAAAGCTATGAGCCTTCTTTTTACAGGAAATGCATGTATACCTTTCAGGTGACTTACATCTAGACTCCCCCTGAAGTCCATTCAGGGAGCCCAGATGAAAAACATTTGCATTAAAATGTAACTGTATACTACATGAATGCATAAGGAAGATGTGTTATGTTTGTTATACACACAGAAGGAGGGAGAATATTGTGCAGCCATAAAAAAGGATGGGATCTTGCCATTTGCAACAACATGGATGGACCTAGAGGATATTATGCTAAGTGAAATAAGTCAGAATGGAGAAAGACAAATACCATATGATTTCATTTATATGTGGAATCTGAAAACCAAAACAAATGAATACACAAAGAAACAAAAAGACAGGATCAGACCTATAAATACAGAGAACAAATAGATGCTTGCCTGAGAGGAGGAGGATGGGGGATGGACTAATGGGCAAAGGGGAGAGAAAGACACGGGCTCCCAGTCATGGAATGAATAAGTCACAGGAATAAAAGAAATGGCATAGGGAATATAATCAATGATATTGTAATAGCATTGTATGGTCGCAGATGGTACTACACTTGTGGTGAGCATACCATAACATATAGACTTGTCCAATCGCTATGTTGTATACCTGAAATTAATGTAACATTGCCCGTCAACTATACTCAAAAAAATGTAAAAATATAACCATACTCCTTGAGAAGGAGTGCTTTTATTCATCAATTCATTCATTCATTCATTCATTCAATCAACATTTATTAAAGCATGGTACTAAGAAGGCTAAATTCTTCAAAGACAACAGGGCATGGCCCCACCTTCCTGGGGCTTAACGTTTGGTGGTGAAGAAAGATAACGTCTCAGTAAATGGAAAAGTGCTGGGGCAAAGGAAAAGGTAAGAGGAATATGAGGTCCTGACAAATCAAGGAGGGCTTCTAGAGAGGATAATTCATGGAGGTATTTGGTAGAGAAACAGAAATTGGCCAGAGGCGGGTTGGGGGAAGGTTAGGACAAAGCAAAGGAGAGGAAGGACATTCCAGGGAGAGGAAGGCAAATAGGCAGAGAGCATGGTCAACTTTATATTGGGCAAAAGGGGTGGGTAGGCAGAAGGGGAGACCAGGCTGGAGAAATTGGGGAGCTGTTTGCCATACCAAGAATTCCAGATGTTACCTGGAAGGCTTGAGAAGACACCCAGGAGGGTGTTAATCAGGAAACAACTTAGGTTTGCATTTAACAATGGCGGGTAGCATCTTTGTGAAATATGGATTGAAACAAACAAGATGAGGAGTAAGGCAACCAGTTTGGAGGATATTACAAACTACCTAAGAGAAAGATAATGGAGATTGGAACTAAGACTGTGGGTGTGAGGTTGGAGAGAGGGGGGTGGGTTCAAGAAATGTTGACAAGGTTGAATCCAGCAGTCTAGCTCAGTGATTGGGTGTAAACTCAGACTACTGTAAGCATTTAGAAGGACTCAAGTTTCAAGTTTGCCTTGGGGGCAACAGGGTGAATGGGTCAACTTGTCACTGAGATTAGAAAACAAAGGCGGAGCAGCAGGTTGAAATGGGATGGGGCGGGATCGTGAGTGAAGGTGTCTGTGAGATCCCCAAGGGGAGATGTGTACTTAGACATCAGGAGGGTTCAGAGCAAGATATAAGCTAAAAGTAGGTAATTAGGAGACATTAGCAAACAGGTGAAAATGGAAGCAACGAGAGGGGCTAAATAATATGCAAATTGAGAGTTATGATGAGAGAAAAGGATCAAAGACAGAAACTTGGGAAATAGCTTCATTTCTGGCCAGAGATATAAAAAGAACAGCAATTTCCATGGTAGACAAAAAAGAAGGTTCAAGAAAAGAAGGGTATGATTGATAGAACAATCATTTCAGAGCTGTAACAGAAGATATAGACTAATGGGTGTTGCCCATTTTCAAAAAAAAAAGTAATTGATAAGTAAGGAGAAAAATATTCTGACAGCTTTCAGGGCACTGAGAATCAGTGCAAGGTGCTTGACATGTGACAACATCAGCGTCTGATGTACAGTAAGTGCCGTGACACCAGGATATTTTTCTAAGAAATTTTAGATCTCTGACATTTCTTGAAGCACTTTTATTATTATTTCTGGAGATACATTATTTTATTTTAGTAATGATCATATCCATCTGATTTTAACAATCAGATATTTTAGACCCCGCTCTTTGGAAAAAAATTGTGCATTTTAAAACAGACTAATGACCTTCAGTGACAGGTGATTTTTAAATGTTTGTTTTTATTAAATTGTTATGGGAAATATTTTTTTCAAAATCATGTAACTAGAATTTTATAATGAGGAAGTACAAGAACCTAAATTATGGGGTAAATGACTTTTGAAATGTCCTTTTTTAGTGATGCTTTCAAATATTAACATTTAAAATGTCTTCACTGGAGAATAAAGGATAGCAACATTTGCTTCATAAATTTCATGTTTTGAACACCAAAAACCAAGCTTCTCTCTGACACCAAATTGTCATAGAGAATGATATTCAGGTTTGAGGAGTTACTTCCAAGTTTAGAGAGATTTACCCAGAACACTAAAACCTAAATGCATCTTTATTTCAGATATTACAAAAGGTGGTAAATACAAGGCTTATGATGAAAAGGGGTTGTAAATATCATTTTGTTTCACAGCATTAATGAAAAGGTCCCTGCAGTTCAGCAATGTTTTCCCCTTGGAGTGCACTTCAAATATTACAAACAGGAAACTCAGTTTTAAAGTCCTATTTATTGGGGTTTACATGTTTTTTTTTTTTTTTTATAGAATGTGCATGTGCTGTTGTGGGGAAGCAGGCATCACTGTCTACATAGGGCAGCTGAAGCTATTCTGGGTACCATTCTTTTACCTCTCATCAGCAGCCCCCAAGTATCACTCCCTGGAGCTGATGGACCAAGGAGATACAAAATTCTCAAAAAGAAATTTCTTAAGCCTGGCTGTACATTACAAATACCTGGGGAGTTTTTAAAATACTGAGGCAGGGGCCCCAACCCTAGAAATTCTGATACATTTTGTCTAGAATAGGACTTGGGCATTGAAATTTTTTAAACACTCTCTAGATACAGAGATTCTGATATGTAATGGGATTAAACACCATTGTGCTAGAAGTAGTCTGCACCTGTTCCTCAAAGAGAAGGATTCATCCCATAGTGCCATCAGTTAGATTGAGACACGAGCGAGGCTGTTGGGTGAATTTGATAGTTTCTGATAATGCAGTAAGCATACTCACTGCAGAGTTATGTGATGGTTTTCTCACATTTAACTTAAAAAACTCTTTTAATTCCCAGATACAAAATAGGAAAAGCAGGCTACCTAGATGAGTTTTTGCTCTCACTTTAAAAATTATTAGTACTAATGTATCAAAAATCTTTAACTGAGGGTTCTTGTTCAACATTAAAATCCTAGAGTGTGTTTGTGTATGCATGTGTGTTTTGCATATTCTTATAAAGATTATTATGGTTCAAGCTTTCTCTGCCTTGTTCCTTGCAAAGTAATTTTGATAAGTGAATTTAATATCAAGGGGTTAATATTAAGCTACTGTTTCTTAGAAGGAAATGTTCTGGTTTTGAAATTTTTCACTCTTGAGATAATGCCATGACAAAGACATAGTAAGAAAAAATGAATATCCAATGGAGGTTGGCTTGTGTCCATTTGAAAGAAAGTCTTTGAAAACAACTTTTTTTTTTTTTCTGGTTTTCTTATCTGAACAGGAAGAGTGTTGATCATCATTCTCTTTCCAAGTGTTGTCTCCTACAGAGGAATGGGCATCATTTACTTCTGGGCTGGCAAGCCCAGTTTCTCTGGGCATATCAGCCAGTTGACGTAGGGAGAAGAAACATTTCCTTCATCTTTATTTTTCAGTGTTAACCAAAGCCCTAGAATGTCCCTACTTTTCACATTTGAGGCTGAGTGCCACATGTTTCAGGAATCCTTTAAGGGCTCCAGTTTGAGGGTGTATTATTCACAGTAAAAACATCTGTAATGCAAACATCCACCGATTAACCTAAGAGTAATTTGTTGGGCTAGTTGTGGATGTTTGCTTTGCAGATTTGTACACTGGGCAGACATCCGTGCATGAAATTCAGTTCTCTGTGATGTTTCATGTCAAGAAAAAGAATGTATCTTCCCTCACCATGAGAAGATGGATGCTAGCTCTTATGTGCAGACTGTTTGAGGCTTCAGGGCAGTCTAGGATTTCACAAGATCTGTGAAATCCTTTTTTCCTCACCCTCTCTTTATTCATGGGAAATAATTCATTGAGGCCTCCTCATCTGATAGCCTTTCTTTCAGCAGAGGTGTTAAAACCAATGGTATCTGATGATGGGACACATTGCCTTGGGCTAGAGTATTTTAATCATGTGGGCAGACCAACATTTATCAGTCATTTCCTTCCACTTCAATTCCAAGGAAAGAAAGGCAAAGCAAGGTAGGCGATTTCCCCTATGTATATCCCAGCCTCTAAAACTGCTGATTTCCTTTGTTCTAAATGGTATAACAAGAATTACAAAGACTTGTTTAAACCTCCCCCAAACAAGCTGTGGTTCTATCTCATTTGTGGGTCCATTGGATGAGCAATAGAGTTTTTATTAGTATCATGACAAAGTAATTTTTTCTCTCCTTTCATCTTCAATATGGACATAGTCTCCCACCTATGGCACGTTTCAACAAAAGTTATGTGGATTTTTATCTCCTGCTTCAATGAAATCAGATATAATTATAAAAAATAGTTCTAGATTTCATCAAATGTAGCCACAGGATAATTAAGGTTGGGTTTGAAAGACAGTCATATAAATAAAAACTGGCCTGAGCAGTCTGAGCTATTATACATGTCAGAATCCCCCCTGGATGACTGAAATGGGTTTGAATGAGTTAGCACCCACTCAAATCCTTGGTACATGAAGCATGAATCTTGGAGACCCAAGTGTGTTTACACATGAAAAAACAAAATACTGTTTCAGAGGGAAAAATCACAACCATCAAAAAGCTTTTGGACATCAAATAGATTTTAAAAATCAACAATTTGATGAGTTAACTCAAAATGAATCAGAAACATATGGATTACATTTCTCTTACCAAACACATGGGTTTAAAAGGGAAAGAGAACTTGGAAAATGTGTTTTGAGTTTACTCAAAACCAAAATGTTTGAAAAATAATTTGAAGCAATCGGGGGAATCAAATGTACTTGACTTCTCCCAATCTCGAGTACACCCACTTACTGAGTCTACGGTGATAACATTTCATTTTTAAAATGAATAACAAATACCAAAGGAGATTCAGATTCTTCTGGATTTTCCCACAACATATGAACAATGGGGTTGAAAATTGTCTAGCCAGTCTTCTTTTTTAATTACTAAGAGTTATTTTGAAATGTCTATAGAATATAACTCATACTTTTTCTTTTGAACACATTTTATTTTCAATACAGATTAGCAGAAAAGGAGGAATTAAATTTTGCTGATGGTAGTACATGCAGCTTACAGTGCTGTGGGCTGATAATCAACCAACTTTTTCAAAGATTCTGTGCTCAGAGTGTTTGCATAAGTTCTCAAGGTGATATACATACTTTTGCATGCTAGGAAATGCTATATATCATGTTAAACATAAACAAAAATGTGAGCTATAATCACATTTTTGAAGTCATTTTGAGAATTCCTTGGTTTCTGAATTAGTACTAAAATAACTGCACAAGATTATCGAAATTTTATTTGGTGCTTGCTCACAATTGATGTCTGAATTCTTGTCTGTATTGAACTAAGGCAGAGATTGATTTTTCTCTTTTTTTGTCTTCTTATAGCAACACTACAGAACTCATTGACCCACTGAATGCTTCACACTGTTGGCCTTTATAATAATGATAAATGCTATTGATGGCTTTATGAGAGTCAGAGGGGAATTTTGTATTCAGATTATGTGTCTTAGTATAGAAGAACCACACGGTTGTCTTTACCCAAAACGAAGACAAGTGTGGCCGAACTTCTTTTCAAATGTTTCCATTACCTTGGTACAACCTTTGTACTGACACTTACTACGAATACACAATGGAGGCCACAAGGTGACGTGGTCTGTTGGGCAGCTCTTCAGAGCATGAGTGCTGGGGCCAGCTCCCTGCATTCAAATCCCAGTTTCATCACTTCCAAGCTGTGCGCCCTGGAGTGAGATCCCTAAGCTTTTCAAGCTTTGGCATTTTTCATCTGTAAAACAGGGGAATGGTAATAACATTGATCTAATGGTGATGGTTGTGAGTACCAAATAAGACAATGCATGAAAAATGCTTAAAGTGGTGCTTTTTAGGTAGCTATGAAATCATCAGAGGTTAGCTTTTAGTATTATTAATAGAGAAAAGAACCTGGATTGGAGGAATTAAATGAGCTACTATACATGAGAAATGTAGGTTTAATTTCTATACAAAATAATAACAAATATTTTTTTGAAAATTAACTAGAAGTTTGGTTTCATGTTTGGGGAGCAGACGAGAATCAACGTAAGAAAGAACAAATAAGAGATTTCTGATGTTATTGAACCAGTTCATGCATCCCTTCTAGACCACTTAATACAAGACACTTATCTGTAGAAAGGGTAATGAATTCTGGTGTAAATTTTAATAATTGCAGCAGTGATTACCTTTAGATCCTGTGAGTTCATTATTGGCTGAACAATTCCAGAGGCTCTCGTTAAATGGCCCATGGAATGAATCAGGCATGGAATTAACCTATCTTTAGTTCCCTAAAGCTTATGTCCCATGAAGGAGTGCTCATATTGCTTTGTGCTTATACATTCTATACCCTTGATCCTTTTGAAAACAAAACTGTTTAAAGGGGTTAAACCCAGAATTCTAGGTGAACTGACCCTTAAGTGATTAAAAGTGAAAAGGAAAAAATTCCAGTGGCAGAAATTATTTTAAATGACTACCGTCTTTCCCTTGCAGCTACTTTAACTGCAAATCATTATTGGCTATGTATGCCCTGTGGTTTGGATGCCAATTGCAAGGCGGCTGCCCTGTCCCAGCCTGGGAATTCTCTGTGGGGGATTCTTCAGGAAAAGAGGCATTTTGTGCAATGGAAGGATAAGTACTGGGTTAATAACCACTAAATATATCTTTTTCCAAAGCTCCAGTGAAATTCAAATAGCATTTTAGTTGCTTAAAGTGTTGCTGTTTAATGGGAACACTGAATTTGTAAGAATATTCCTTTGCCATATACTTTTTTTTTTTCTTTTTTCCACGGAAGAAGCGGACAGTACTACTCTAGAAGTGTTGTCTTGGAAGCATCTTTAAATAAATTTCTCTTTTAGATAGTTGCATTTATATGTTCTGGAATTTTCTTAGTCCCTTCTTCGGGGGCTCTAAAAGGTTGTAGATTCACTGAATCTGAGTGTTTGCAGGTCATCTCATCCAACCTTTTGAGCCATGCCTGAATCTTCCATCAAACCAAATCACCTTATAATCTGTACTTCCAATATTAGAGAAGTCACTCCATCCCGAGGCAGCCTATTTAATCTTCAGACAGCTATACTTGTTAGAAAGCTCTTTTTTCATGTTCAGGTGAAGTTGATTCCTTTCTAACACTCACCAACTAGCCTCATTCTATTAATTGGTACCGCACAGCTCAGTTGAATCCTCTTTCACATCTCCAGTACCCGTCCTCGGGTCAGTTTAATTCAGGTACCGATCCCATGTGCTGGCAGTCATTGCTCATTTGAGATCATTTTAGCTCTCTTACTCTCTGATTTCACCTTGGGATGCCCTAGTTTATCCCCATCCTACCTAAAAGGTAGTGCTCTACATACACAATGATATGCCAGGAGTAGGGTGACCAATGCATTATGTAAGTCTGATTATTATCGACATTGGGCTAGCATCTATATGGGCCAGGGAAAAATCAGTTTATATTAACCTTATGAGACGTCTTTGTAGAGCTGACTCACACTAAGCTTGAAGCCATTCCAGCACAACACAGAGAAGCAAAGAACTACAGACCTGGTGCCACGAACCTCTACCTCGCCTGTCTCTTTTAGCATTAATCTCCTTCATAGACACAGAATGTACAAAGGCTGGGGGAAATTCAGTGATCCTCAAACTTCACTGGGCAGCATCTTCTTCTGCATTTACCCCTCCTGTCTTTTCCCAACCCTGTATTTCTTTAGTCTCCAAAGAATCAAATGACTGTTATCATCTTGCTAGATTTGGATCATTGTTCTACTCATCAGAACTTTTGGAATCTTTATTTTGTCATTGAATGTATTCACTATACTTTCTAGGTTTGTTTTTCCTTTTACCAGTTTGATCTGCTTATTTTCAATTAGCAACCAAGGTTGTACATACCCAATATTTAGCAATACTAAATAATTGGCTCATATTCCACCTTCTGGGTCTGTCATCTATTTGATGTCTTCAGAAAGAACAGCTTTCTTAAGATAATTAGTCCAATTCTTTGAAACTACAATCTCCAGGAGACATTAACACCTGGCTTTATCAATATTTCTTATATATCATTTAAAGGCATTCACACACAGTCAAACTGATGTCAAACAAACAAACAAATACACTTGTGATGACGACATGGAAAATCTACCAGTAAACTAATACACTTCTTTCCTCCACATGGAAGACTTGGCCAGACATCCTTTATCTTATTTGCCATGGATTGTTATTTCTTATAAGCTTGAAGTAGGTAAAAACAGGACAACAAATTAGCTCACAGTTTGAAGAACCTCATGTATAATTTCATATTAGATTGATTTTATGGAGGATAAGTATGGACCACGGTATCAACATAATTTATCTCCTTTGAGAAACAGGATCAAATAAGCAGTAATGGAATTTAAAAAACTTAAAAGCTTCAGAGAATTGATTAAGATTCCCCCATACCTGGTGTAGAACTATTGAACCCAAAAAGACTCATACACCCCCTCATCACTAATCTTCTCCAGGCATTGATTTATTAGATTCTTTCTACCAGCTGTTTAGAGGTTACAGAAAACACACCAGGCTTTGCTGGTGACCCCAAGTGCTTTAATTCCTATGCATGCATATTTTAACATTATTACAGAAAGGTTTCATTTGCAATTTACAGGCTGAGTAGCAATGAGTCCGTTTCAAAGAGGTCAGTGCTTTCACCATTCCTCCCAGTGATGGAATTATAGTTTAAACAGCTGGAGCACTGTCCCAGGGGGGACACTGGGGTATGGCTCCTTAACGGCAGAATAAATCCATCAGACATATTTCATGTGTCTGATAACATTAATAGATACCAGGGCTGTTTAAATATTTAATGAACTCACTCAGAGGCTGTTTACCAGGGTGGGGAAAAGAGCTATCAGAAAGGATGATCACATCCTTTTGATCTACAATGACAACAACAAAACCAAAACCTCAGCCAATGATTTTGCTTTCTTGCTGCAAACTCCATCAAGGGAACCCGTTTGCTACATGACATGTTTCATTTCCACAGTGCGCACAAGAGTGTTTTCAGTTTTGCAGTTCAAAAGTTAATCATTTCCATGCGGCTCACTACTTAATAGAGGTGCCAGAAGCCATAGAATAGCGTTTGGTTGGGATGGAGAAAACAGGAGAGGAAAGACAATCAGAGACACATAGAGAAGGCAAATGGTGTGCAGTGCACGGAGCCCCAGAGGCCCTGGGGTGCTAATGAGAGGTCATCCACTAGAAAGAGGGAGCAAGCCGAAGGTAAGTAAGTGTGGCTCCTGGCTACCTTTGCTAACGGTCCTTAGGCGGATTGCTTGTTGCTTGGTCCTTGTTTCTGGGGATGAATAATGGTCATTAAAACAAACAAACAAAACAACATCACAGATTTGGCCCAAGTTTATTTTTGTCTGAGAGCAATTTTGTTTTGGTTTACAAAATTTCACTAAAAGCGGTTTGGCTAGGCAGAATAAAAATGGTTTTACTCTGTGGTTTCAGATGCCTGTTTGGTCATGCAAAAATGAAACAATAGCTAAGTTTCAAGTGGGGGAAATTGCTGGCACTGCATCCTGACTGTGAGTTGGCCCCAACACATACTCATGTTGAAAAATTATCTATTGCACACTTTCCAGAGCATTTTTTTCCCTCCATTATATTGACTATAACCCTCATCCAGGTCTTTTATGGGATTAAGACTATGCCTCGGCCTTGTGTATACCATCTTGGTCTGTTCTGACACCTGAAAAACTCAGCCTAGACTACAATGAATTAAGGATGCTTCCTAGACCCAGATGAATGTTTCTGGCCATTTGGCAACTTAAATCAAAACCCAAGTGAAGATAGCAAAAGTAGGGGCAATTTTCTGACGTTTCTGAACATCTCAGATGAACGCCATTAGCATTATTTATACTCTGTTTTCTCTCGATTCCATTTTGCTATAGGTTTGTAATTTGTAATAAGAGTGTAAGAAAGCAGATGGTGGATTTCCTGAGTGCATAGTGTTGCACTACTTTTTTGAAGGGCTGTCATTCTCAGAAATGAAAGACTTACCCTAGACTGTACCTTTTCAAACAAATCATTTTCAAATATATAAATAGCATAATTAATCACAATGGAAATATAAAATGTTTAATCAGTAACAGATGGACTGAAACAAAGAGATCTTATGTATAAGACTATTTGAAATTTTCAATGTTGCATACTTTTAATATGTTTGTAAAAATGGATTTGGGGAACCACGTTTTTACTTAAACTCTATTGTTAAAATTTTGTTCCTTTTTTTTTTCCAAAAAAGATTAATCAGTCTGTCCAGCCGCTGTTTTAGGAAAGCAACTGAGTCACTACCTGGCATGAGGGAAAAGCTGGCTAAAATATACATTTATAAAAGAGCAGTTTAAATTCTTCAAATTCTTCCTTTTATAGTAACTGATGTTAGAATTTCTTCATGTCCTTGAAAAGAGGGAACCTGGGTGAAGCCCTCTGTGGGAAAAATGTAGTTGGTATACAAAAGGCACAGATCTTTGATCTTGATTATCATTTTAAATCCCTTAAGTGAGTGCATTTTAGAAAAGAGAAAATTCTGACAGAAAAGGAGCAGGGACCTCCTTTTGGAAATTGGGTCTGGTTTGGACTAAATTCTGCACCAATAAAAGCTGGAACTAATTTCCAGATGGAATAAATTGGTTCCAGGGTTTCTGAAATTTTGGCCAACATGTTGCACAGCTGAAGTTTGATCCTTGCTCAGAACTGTTACCAAAGGGGATGGCAAGGGAGGGGGCAAGTATTCTATGGGGATCTGTTTCCCAAGGGATCGTAGGGTTGGGCAGTTAGCGTGGACCCGCTTACTTCAGCTCTTTGTTTCTTTGTGTCTCAAAGGGCAGTGGTTCAGATCAAGCCTCTGAGACAGACACAGTCTGTCAAGGTAATTCTCCCAGTAATGGAAAGTCTAACACTTTACATATATGCACCCGCCATGCACTTGATCACTTTCTGACTCTATTGAAGTCGGACTATGATGTATGGGGCTTGAGAATGGACAGGCCTTTTCTTCCTGGATAAAAGATAGAAGATATATTGCTAGACACTTCGGAAAATAATTTAATAATTATTTCAAATAATTTGGAAATGTACTCAAGTAGATGCAGGCTGTACTTAGTTGTGGCCTTCTCTGCCCCGTGCCGTCATGACATGAAGGCCTAGAATAGCATCCGATGCTCCCTGTCACAACCAGGCCATTAGGGAGAGAGTTCCATAACATCCTATGGTCACTGTCATGCCTTTTACCTCCCATACAGATAAGCCCCCAAAGTAAAACCCTGATTAGCAAAATTTAAGTATATTCCTGTTTGGAAAATTCTTGAGATCTAGGTGACCTGAGAATTTGTTTTTTGCAACATTCTAAATGTTCTTCATAGTCTTCAGTGGTTTTATTTCTCTACTTTTTCTACCAAACTTCTTGTATGGTTTTGGATGGTCAAATCCCTGACTCTTTTCCTTTCCACTCATTATGAAAAATCCTGAAATCTGAATTTCTTTTCCACAATTCTATAGAATCCCCTCACCTGGAATATTGCAACATTTTCTCTTTTTTATTATGATGCTTAGTAGTTCTGCTCGGAAGGCGGTTTTGGGTGAAGGTGGGGGTATGACGGGAAAGATTATATAAAGACCTCTCTCAGAGACTGGCGGCCACCAGGCACTCCCTGGCCCAAATCAGACACCTGAATCTCATCTTGTCTCTCAGCTCTGATGTCACACTGGCGCCCAGGTTCAGAATACTGCACTCCAGAGCATCACATGGATCTGCTCCTTCTTTTTTTCTCCCCGTTGCCTTGACCTTATTTCAGACTTTTATCCTTTCTCCTCTGGAGTATCACACTAGTCTCTTGACTGGTCCTTGCCTCCATGCTTACTTCATGCCAAATTAATTTTTGGAAAGCACACATCTAAAATCATTGTGCCCTATCATCTACAGTGTCAAGCTCAAACTCCTAGCTAGTAAAGCATATAAATCATCTCCAATCTCAGTTTCAGCCATGTCCCACCCTAGTGTATGATCCCCCCCTAAAAATTCCTTAGAGTGCCCACCTGTAATCACTCTTCACTGTCACACCTCCTCACGTATTATTTCGTCTACCTGGATACTCACCGCCTTTTGGGCAATCGAATAGTCCTTCTGTAACAAATCAAATGGATCGTGCTCATTTGTGCTACAGTGACATTTGAGCTGTCTAGTGAAATTGTTGCAAACATGAGTTTGTAGCCCTCTAAGCTTTCATTTCTTTATCTAGAAGTTGGGAAGAGTTGTGAAGATGAATTGAGGTAGGATATGTAAGCTTTTTAACACAGTGCCTGAAGTAAAATAAACAACCAAAACATTTAAGTTGTTCTTACTTGTGCATAGTTTCATTTATAGGGTTAATTGTACGTTTTGTTTGTTTTATTTTTGTTTTGGTTTTGTTGGGGGGGGGAGTTGGGGATTGTTTGTCTCACCTCTGTGCCTCTCCCTCTACAATGGGAGCCCTGCTGTCTGCCCCACGGTGAACACTAAGTACCCGTTCGTGACTAAGAATTCTCTTTGAGACATACCCCGCCCCTGAGCAGTCCATCCTCTGGGGGCCTGCTTGATTCTGCACTCTGCTGATATACCTGCCATCCATCAAACATGTTTCACTTTAATTTAGTAGATTCTGTTCTTCCTTCTGTCTTCTAAATGTGAGCATTCCCCAAATCCTCACTTTTAGCTCTCTCCTTCCTCCAGAGTTAACCTCTCATTTGTCCTTTCTACCTGGTTTCTTACCTCTAAGCCCCAAACCATTCCTCAATCATCCAAAGGTTAATATCCTTAAAATACTGGTTCATTATGTTGATTACTTCATCAAAGGCCATTAACTGACTTTGTGCCTTCCACATTGCCTACTGAAAAAGTTCCATTTTCTTTACACACGTATTCAGGGTCCTGTCTCCCAGGGTCCCCACATTTGTATTGCTGATGTAACTGTCATTCAGGTCCCCATCATTTCCTCTGTCCCTCTGTCCACTTTTGACTCCCTCAATCCACTTTCCATTAGTAGAGTTGTGTTTTTGATCACAGGAACACTTAACCTACTGCCCACAGGATGTAAACTCAAACACCTTAGCATGACCCTCAAGGTCTGTTATGATCTTACTACTGTTCATTGCTCCAGCTTCATCTCCAACTGTTCCACCCTATTGAAAACAACTGCAGAGCCTGCCACTCAGCCAACCTTTCCTCTTACTATTTCTGGGCCTTTGTATTAAGCTGGAGTCTTGTCCTCCTTTCCTTCACCACCTCTTTGACTGGCAAACTCCCTCATATCTTTCTGGTCTTAGGCTTCCAACAAGAAGCCTTCCTAACCTACCAAACAAGAGTTAGATACCTTGCTAGTGCTTTCATATTACTCTAACCTCAATATCATGTTAGCCAAACATTATACTTTTCTTATCTCCCTCATCCGGAAAAGATGGTGAGTTTTGTGAGTTGGGGATGGTGTCTTTGTGTGTGTGTGTGTGTGTGTGTGTGTGTGTGTGTGTGTGTGTGTCTTTTTCTTTTGGTTCTTTTGTTTATTTGTTTTGTTTTGTTTTAGAGCTGTGTTCATAGTTCCTAGCTCAGTGCCTAGTAGTACTCAAGTAAATATTTATTGAATGAATAAATTCCAATCCCTTCAGAATTTGTCTTCATCCAGCCATATTTCTTACCATGAGCTATGGTTACATTAGTCTCTTTCTATTTCCCAAGTACATCTTGCTTCCTCCTGCCTCTATGACTTTGCTTGTTTTATCCCTAAATGAGGAATCCTTATCTCTTCCCTCACCCTCTCTGGCAACACATCTATGTGGGTTCTAAACATTAAGTCAGGAAATACTCCAGTTGTTCTTCACCATGGAGCTTTCTCTGAGACTCTTGTGACTTTATCCTCCACAAACTTTCTATTTTATTATAATTCACTACCATTTAATCAAATCATGTCTTGCTGTGGGTTTTAACTTTGTTTTGGATGGGGGAAAGATACAGAATGTTGAATTAATCATACTCTGTATGAATTTCCAATTTACCTCTCTGTGAAATAGCAAGATTCTTAAAGGTAAGAATCATTTGTTTATTGCTAACAATCACAGCCCCAAGCACAATATCAGGCACATAGGAAATAAGAAGTATTTTTATATGAATAAAATTATTCAATTTTGAATCTACCATTAAAATGTACTACATAATAAGGAAAAATAGATAAAATAAACAGAAATGATTGAACCCTTACCAGTTGATAACAAAATACTTGATCTAGGTTTAAACTAATGGCCAAATTGTGGTTGAGACCAAATGACCTATGAGTCTAGATCCTAAAGTGAAAAATCCTATTCGTATTTTAAAGAGGGCATTAACCTCTTTGAAACCATTCGCACCAGGGCCAAGAATTTGCTACACAAGGTTATAACATACTGAATTGCATACAAGTCATCTTAAATAATTGATATTCTTCAATGCGGTTTATTTAAACCAAACAAGTAAATTATTCACCTGAAGGATATAGAATGATTCACTCCTTTCTTGCTCCCTCCTCCCTCCATCCTTCCACAAACACTGATGAATGATTATGTTGGACAAAGAGGTAAGTGCATGTCTATATTTATTCCCAGTGGCTTCTTGCAGACAGAGTTGCATTTCTGTGCATGAATAAAAATAGTAAGAGTAATTTGAAGAAATGAATTATTTGACATTAGTGATATTTTCAACGTATGCATGATTTCTTCCATTTACAATTGTCATTAATAAAGGAACGTGTTCTAAGTTTGGTAAGAGTGATTCTACAGAAAAGACAATAGTCTAAAGGAGAGTGTAAGTTGTTCACTCAACATCTCCCAATTGTGCTCAAATAAGATGGTAACTTTTTATCTTGAAATGAAATTTTATATACACAACGATTTTATTTGAAGTCTACATACAGACACATACAAACGTGATACAACTTGTCTCTCATGTTTAACAAATATGACATATTGCACATGTTTTGCCTTCATTATGGAACCCTATGTCTGTGCTCAGAGATTACTGCTTAGTGTATACATCTCAAGTGGTCTCTATCTAAACCGTCAAATTAGTGAGAACACTCACCCCAACTCTTTAGTTGCATTGCTGGACAAAGCCATACGATGAACTGGAGACTGTCATGTTAGTGTTCTAAATAATGATGATAAACTTGTCATGCTGTTTGGTATAACGGGTAATGATATCACTGTACATGAGGCTGAGTTAGTGGGATTACATCTGTTAATTCTATTTACATGAGTATTTTGATTTTTGATAGTGAAGGTAAGAGTGACAATATTAATACAAACATACTTATTTTATTATTTATCGTTCTGTTTGGAAGTAAGTTTTATTTGCATCTCTCTTTGCCCTCCCAGGAAGCTTTTAAACTCAGTATCTTCTCTGACTTAAAAACAGAAAACCAAACACACACACAAACGGACAAAGAACAAAAATATTCTAAAGTCACCTAAGTTATTACGTGTACTGAAGCGATAAGCCTCATGACTTCAATTACTCCCACAATCATATCTCTCTTCATCTCAATTGTCTTCAGTTCTGTGATTGAAACTCACATCACGGGTCCGATTTGTGAAATCAATATACAGTGACAATAGATTGTGTCATGTCACTAACTCAACAGCGATGCTGGACTTCTTCAGGATTTGAAACCAGGTTTTGAAGAGAAGAAATAAACACACGAAGAAGGCAGCATATGGTGTTTCCATTGCAGATACTGAAGTTGGAAATCGTGTGGCTTCTTCACTTTCAGCCAATCCTGGAGCAGAACAAGAGAGGGGGAGGGGCATGTTTGTAAAAATCTCTGTGACAGCACACACACCATGCAAGCAGGAAAATAAAAGGCCCAGATGAGAAAACTTTTTCCTGGGAGAGGTAGTGGAGCACTGAGGTTAAGGGCGCAGGCCCTAGAACCCCTTCACTTGGCTTCTAATCTTACCTCTATAATCTAGGAACTGCTAACCTTGAGCGAGTTCTTCAATTTCATTTGCATCTCAGTTGCATTTGTAAAATGGGTAATAACAGATGACTTAACTCATAGAATTCTTGCAACATTTGAATGAGTTAATACTTTATCTCATAGAACAATGACTCATTCTGTTAACCAAATAAATTATACCCGATAAGCTGTGACTTCCTAGAGATTGTCAGACACATCCCAGTTTTAGAGATATTAAATGTAATAGACAATGAGAATTGATAAAAAATATGGCCCATATGAACATCTGGAGCAGTGTCTGCCAAATTGCATATCGTATATTAGATGGTTGCTGCTATTATTTATAACGCTCAAGTAATAATCATACTAAGAATCATGAGTAAGATGGATTTGTATTGTTTCCCTTTTTCAGCTTCCGGAGAAGGGACAGTTGTGCTCTTCCACCAACCAGGTCACTGGAAAGGGAAATGTTTCATCTTACAATATTCGCTGGCACTGTGATTTATGGGTGACTCAAGGGAATGCTGGTTGAATAGGGCCATACCTCTCAAAGCCAGGAAAGCTGAGGATAGAGCCTTCCCTGCTGGACAAAGGAACTGTCTTTCAGTCAAATTTAAGATGAGTCCCTGCACTTCTTGCTAGGAACTCCAAAATATTCTCAGGGCTCCTATCTAAAAAAATCCATGATAGATAATACAAAGACCATTAAAGTCTCTGTAAGAATAACAGTTTAGAAATAAACAGTAAAAATAACCAAACAGTTTTGAGTATATGTGTGATATATACATTTCCTCACCCATATATTCTCAGACTAAAACTTGGATGACTTTAACAAAGAATAAATAAGCCCGTGAATACAATAGTTTCCTGTCTTTTTCGTAAGTAGGATGCAATCAGTATCGTGTAGTGAATGAATGAAAAATAAATGAATGAGGCAGTAAGATTCCAATGGAATGGCCAAAAAAGAGATGTCCCATTTCAGCCCAAGTGCTGGCTTTGTCATCTCACCCAGAGCCAAGGTCACAAGACTTTTGGACAGGAAAGCACAATGTCTACCAGAGTAACTCAGAAAAAAAGGGCTCAGCTATGTCACCGAAAGGTAAAGTGGAGAGCATCTACTAAAATGGAGAAGTTTGTTTCCTGGACTCACAGCAATAAGGTCAGGCATCTCATTTGCTAATAGCCAGTGAACCAATGGATGGCACACCATTAATGGATGTCTTAAGTTATGGGAAGGAATTGGGTTTCCCAAATGAAAGTTCTTTCAATGAACTAAATGGAAATGATCGGCAACCTAGAACTGGAAGAGCTTTTCCATTAAATAGCTTCCTTTACATCTTGCCATGGGCATCGAGGGTTTAGTTAAAAAGAAAATGAACGATGACTAAACTCCTAAAGGAAAAGAAGGTAGCATCTTCTTGGTGACAAGTTGGGGCAAATATTCACTCATGACCGGCAGCCCCGTTCCCACCTCTGGAAACAAATAGAAATCCAAAGTCCAAAAAATTAGAACAAAGTGTACTCAGTAAGACTGGAAATGGCAAGTGAGAAATGATAGGATCTACTTGTGTAAGGTCAGTTATGTAAGCTCTTGTATCTGTGGCTAAAAAGTTACCCAGATTTGTCTGCAGGAAAAAGGCAAGAATTTGGTTTCTCGGGCTTTCACATGCTTGGTATTGTCCCAGTGCAGCTAGACAAGAAGGGTAAAGCTGTAGAAACTCCCAGAGGTTGGAAAGGGATTTTTGACCTTCACATAGGATTTCTCAGTTGACTAGATATGTGATATTATTGTGGGATTTTCTCTTACCCCTTAAGTACCTGTCCCTATTGTAGGCACAATAAAACTCATGAGAGCTGTAACTGGGACACAAAGCCCAATTTGTCATCCCATTTAATCACAACAGGGTTCTCATTGTGGGGAATCAAGTCATGATCCTTTTGTCAATTCCCTTCCCTGACAGAAAGTGAAAAATATCTATGAGGAGGCTATTTATTGCACTATAAGCTAATGGTAGTTGTCCTTCTTTGATAAAGAAACTACTTGCTTTCTGGGGTCTTTGTTTCATCTTTCTCCATGTCCTGTACGACTGATGCAAGTATAGTGATACTGACTTCAAAGGGAGCTTAATAGTGCATGGAGAAAGGCAGGAAACATGGCGGGAATATTTAAGCGAGGACTTCACAAGGTCAAGTTTCCTTTCTGCAATTTCCTTGTGCATTCGTGAACCGATTTGTCTTTCTATTTTAGGAACCAAGGGATGTTTGGTCCCTTTCTTATCCACAACCCTCATTAAAGTCATTAAAATGTTTCGTTTGAATTCTACATACAGCACAATTAATACATGGGCTCTGCTAGTCTGTGAATGCAATTCTATTTCCTTGCTTGAAAGCTCTCTTACCAGTGCCCTGTGGATGAAATCAGAATTTTGATACGGACTTACAGCATCTTCCTCAGATGTAAATACATTTTTACATCTAAGATCATGAAAGCCAGAAACTAAAATGTTGCTTTTCTTGATAGAGCATCAAATTCAGTGCCATCCACACGTGTCTTTGAGTCCTCTCCTCTCCCCCCGATTTAGTAATGCGATCTTGTTGATGATGGTGGATTGAATGGATTTAAGCCCTTCTTTTCCTTTGAGCGTCAGTATAAAGTGCTTCCAAAAAACATATTCGATTTATATAAAATGAGTATGCATGCATCCACAATCTCTACCTATGCCAAAGCGTTTTCTTTATTATAATCAGATGCATCTTTCTGGATTTTCTGCACAATCAGACTATAATTAAGCATAGGAAGATACAGGTAAGTACATGAGATGCATGTTTAATTAAAAGAGAAAATGCTGGTTAAGTATCAATTTGTATGACATTCAGTTTACAAGGAGCATTCCGAAAGCTACCCTTTCTCACATATTTCCTTTGATATGCATGTATATGTTTACACACATGTATGTTTTCACACTGAAATCATAGTCTCATTTTATATGCGAAAGTTGCTGCCACATGTACTGCCCCCATCCAAGAAAATGTTGATATATATTAAAAATCCCCATGCAAAGGAAAATGCTTGCATAAATTCATGTAGGGCAAATAAAAAAGCAGCCAGGACCCAGCAGGCTGAGTCAATGTATAGCTTGCATATGGAAACAATGACATGATTGTTTACTCACTGGTTTAATGATATTCACTTTCTCCTAATGGCAACGTGGAAAATGTGAGTGCCAGATGCTGCGCCCAGAGCGAAGACAGAACAGGGGAAGGTCTAGAGTAAGGAATTTATCCTGACACCAGAATGTAGTGTAACTCTTCAGTTTATTAAACGCTATGTGTTTTTTTTTAAGAAAAAATACTTTGATGTCTGCAGCTTAAATTTCCATATTTTTATAACAGTTCAGCAACAAATTTACATATTTCCTGGAATCTGCAGATATAAAAGCGGTAAAACACTCCAGGCATTATTAGACAGTAGATTATAACCCATTACTATTGTTTCAATTAGCAATGTAAAAGTGACCTGCAGTGTTCAGATGACCCACTAATGGATTTAAACGCTTTCAAATATTAATGCAGGTTTTCTAAAGATGAATCCCAAACCCATTATTCCTGGAACAACTATGAGCTGAAAAGCTGGCAATGACTGTGCATTATGTGGAAAGGCTCATGGTTAATTAAATGAATACCTAGCATTACACTATTCACTTTAGTGCTACAAAATTATTTCTCATTGATTTTTACATTCTGAGTCTGTGATTCAATTTACTTCTGCAATTTGTGTTGCCGTGTCAATAAAAGGGAACTGCTTGAAGATAGGAGCATTAGAGACTGATAAATACATTAAGATCCAATGAAAACGGCCGTTTTCCCATTGTTTTCCTCCACTGAAATATCATTCGTAGCAGCCCTCTGTTATGTATTATTAATATAATTTTTGTTTGCTTCCATCTGCTCTCTTCCCCCCTTTTCTATTCAGGAACTGGAATATTAGTGATTGCTTGAGGGTGAGTAGCTAATTTTTCAGTAACAAGTTCTCTCACTATCAAGAACAAAAGCACCATCAACACAAATCTGTTATTTCATGTTAAATGAACTAGAAGGCCAGATTCTTCATCAAAGACGGTGTGGGGAGTTGCTGTGTATGCATATTTCATTTACAAGGAGTAAATGACACTTCTGTTGGTTAAACCTTGAAAGCTAAAAAATAACAGAGTTCGAACCCTGTCACCCAATTTATGCAGTATGGATACAGTGTGATGTACTTAGGTAGTGTGCATTTTTTTCAAAAATTTCGTTGCCTATTTTACCATTGAATCTACACGTGTCTTTTTGCCTATCACTCAGACTCAGTTCTGTTAAAATCTAAAGTTGTAAGTTGAGATTTGCTTTAACACTCTTCTTTATTCTAAAATGTTGCAAACTTCAGTTTCATTGTTCTTGGTGTCTAAAGAAATCTTAGATGTGAAATCTTTGATCTCTCTCCACCAGTTTAGACTCCTAACCTAGGAGGTGTTCGCTAAGTCCTGTAAATTTAACTTTTTCTGAGAAAAGTAGGTTTACCAGTCACATGTAATAATTAATATTATCTACCCAGGACCATCTCACTGGAGTTCATTGTGCCCAAATCATCTCCATGAAGATGACCAGTAGACCTCATCCCATCGTATGTCTGAATTTGTCTGCCTTCTACCTTAAACTCAGTGGAAAATCAAATTTCAGCACGACTGGTATGCCCAGACCTGAAGCAGTCACCTTCCACTGTCTACGCTCCTTGGAAAACTTATCCTCAAGCCATTACTTTTCATATTGAGTTAAGTTGTTAACTTGAGTTTGAATATTGATTTAATATAAAATGTACAACATGGAAAATTTTATATTGGAAATCATTCCGCAAAGAGTTTTAAGAAAAGATCACTCTATAGACATAAGAAAATTAAAGGGAGAACACACATGACCAATAAATGCATTAAAATTTCAACTTCCCTATTAATCTATGAACATGGATTTAAAATACCCAGCTCTTTTTGCGTATCATTGTCAAAGATGAGGAAAAAAGAATCAAACTGCATATTGGTGATGGAAAATGAAGCTATGCATACACCTTATGGGATGTACAATGATACACTTTTTCTAAAGGTGGTTTGAGCCTATGTGTTTTTAAATTTTGAGAGTTTTGCATGCCCTTTCACTCTGGAACTCTATCTTTTGGAATTTAATCTCAGGAAATAATTACGAAGGTGTGCAAAGATTTAGCTATATACTGTTCATCCAGACCTTATGGTGTCATTCATGAGAGTAAAAAAAATTGAATGCATCCTAAATGTCTAAGATGAGGAATTAGCTAATAACCATTAGTTCAACTGAATATCATTCAATAATTTAAAATGATACACAACAATATTTAATGATTTGGAAAGACATTTACAATATACTGTTGATTGAATAAAACACGTCACACAAACACACACACACTCACAAGTGACCAAACTGTGTGTAACAGATATGGTGTTTAAATAGTTACGTCATATACTTTCTTTAACAATTTCAAAGATATTCCAAAGGATTTGAATTATTGCTTAAAATAACTTTTTTCTTATAAAAAAGTAACTCCTGTTCATTGTAGAGTAACTTAAACAAAACAAAAGTAACACACTATTCATCCGTACATCCACATGTAGCTACATAGAAGAAAAGGTATGTGGGTAAGACAGATAACAAAATGTTAACCGAGATTATTTTTTAGCTCTGTTGCAAGTTATTTTTTTCTTGCATTTTTTAATATTTCTACAAATAATACAGCTAGAGTTTTTAGTAGTTAAAAATATGATTGAGAATTCATGACAGAGGAAAAAATACTGATTTACCTATTAAAAGATCTGGATTAGAATCCTAGCTCTATGAATTATGACGTGGGGACCCTGGCAACTCACTGAACTTCTCTGAGTTTTGGTTTCCTCTAAATATACTTATATGCCCCAAAGCAGCAACGGTCAAACGAGAAAAGAAGATGCCTGCCTCGTTGCATCTGGATATTGAGATGCAGTGACTTATGAGAGAGCTGCAAATGAGCTAAAATACCACTGATCCCTGACTCCCGTTCTAGGTCCCTGCCTCATTCACTCTGCAGTCTCATGCACACTCAAAGCCAACCCAAATTTTGCCTTGTGACATTTGCTGCAAAGGATATAATGTCATTAAAATGAAACATATCTCTTCAGAAGAGAACGGAGCAATAAGTTCATAACAATGTTCATAACAACGTTCAAAACACTTTGCCCTCAGTAAATAGTAAAAGTCATTCCTATTGTTGTGGCCTTTGTGTGAGCTCCGCCAGCACAGGGCCCGTGTTGGGTTTTGTTCACCCTCGCACGCCCTGGGTCTGCACGTAGTAGGTTCCTGTTGTCAAATGAATACCCACCACACACCCAGGATGTGAGTTTAAGAATTTGAGTGCTGCATTTTTACTGAAGACTTACCTCTATTGCAGCAAAATTGAAATAAAGTAACTAGAAAAGGATTATATAACCCTTTGCTAATCACAAAGCCGCTAACTAAAAATTGTGTGATATTAGAAAGGAACAGTCGCTACTCTTAGAAGCTGGGGTTATCACATTCGGTAACCAGGGAACTAGCTCCTTCCTTTGTCCAAGGCCCTAAGTTCCCTTTTGCTCCCCAAAGCAGAACTGCACAACTTGGAACTGGCTCCTGGACTATGCAGGTTAGGCAGTGTCTGTGCCTATGGACGTGTTGCTGACTGTGAAGAGCGCCAAGCACAGGCCTGTGGGCTATGCACAAGACACTTTTCTTTGGTAACTGAGCAAGGGGATTAAAAAAAAGAAAAGATTTCTTTATAATAGAACTTTTCAGTATCCAGGCCACTATGTAATCACCATCAGTGAAGGTGCGCTCAAAGATAAATATACTCTTAAAAGCTGGTTTGAATTTATGCTGGTTCTCAGCTCAGTATATTTATAGGGGCAGAAAATTTAGGCTTTCACCTCAGTTTGCTCATCTTCAAAACGGGACTATTCACAGTATATTAATCATAGGGTTGTTACAAAGGTGACATGAATTAGTACATGGAGAATGCTTGAAACAGTGAAGGCAGAGTAAGTTTTCAGGTACTAGTTCCTAGACTATTCTTGCTACTAACCTACTCCTGCTAGAGATTGGAGTTATGTTTCAAGAGGTCTTGTCTGAAGTAAAGCAAGTGGGAGTCTCTGCGAACTACATGGTAAAGTAAGAACATGGCTCAGATGACAAAAACAAGGAAGATATTTGACTGAAACTCCTTTATAAATTCCTTACTTCCTTCCTCAGTGGGCACACATGTGGTTATAAATATTAAGAAAGCATGGTTTTACAGGTGAAATACTTTACAGGGTCGCTGGTTTGGTCACCTTAGTTGACTCTTCCATTACAGAGGTAGAATGCATGGCCAAGTGTCGCCTGGCCAGATGGCAGGTTAACCTTGTTCTCATGCTGCCTATCCTGAACTTGCGGCCATATTAATTTTTTTAATGGCCTAAAATAGGCTATCTTTAAGTTAAAACAAAACCGTCACACACAAAAAAGAAATTTTTGTACTCTTAAGTCTTGAGGCATTGGAAGAGACACATTTCATACAATACTGTATTTTACAAATTACTTTATGTATTAGACTACACACACACACACAAGCACACTCTCCCCCTCCTAATTATTAACCAATATGCTGCCAGATCTGGGGCTTACAGATACATTTTCATAGAAAATTCAAGATTCCCACGTGTAACTGCTTTTTCAGTCGTGTTTTGCAAAGGAATGACTGGAATGATAATGGAGCCTGCTAAGCTGATATCCAGGGCATGGGCTGGCTGCATGGCGGTTGTGTTGTCCCTAGGTTCTAGAAAGTACTGATGGACGATCTCATTGTCTGCTGCAGTATAAAGGGAACACTTGATTAGAGCATGGCATTCCCATTCATCTTGAAAATAACATATAGAGTTAAACTGACCCGGTGCTGAGGTATGTAGTTTCCGATGCTATAGAAGGGAGCATTGCTGTCAGTAGGTAGCGTGTTATTCTACCCTGACAGTTCAGGACAGTGTCACCAATTGCCTCTTCGACAAGTTAACTCAACAGGGAATGTGGTGCTTTTTGCATCTGGCCAAAATTCACATGACATTAATTTTGTTTTGTTTTTGCCAAGATTATCTTACTTGTACCATTACCTTGATTAATGCACAAGCAGATAATAACATATAAACATTGAAATAACTGCAACATAACTATCTAGGGGAAAATAGCTAAATGAAAATAGAGTGGAATGAAAAAAGAACATTTCATAATGCAATAGACAAGAGCACATTTTAAACATGCATTTCCTTCTAAATGTTTTCACAAATTTGATAATTATATTCATTTTATTTAAAGTTAGCTAAGATTAACTTATACCAAGAGAAAGAATATATCCTCTGCACTATACTATAAAAGCTATAAAATCTAATTAGATAGTGGGAATTCAATAGAAATTATTACAGCCATAATGAATTAGAACACAATAAATAGTATAGATTTTAGAAATTTATTGTCTAAGGTAGATAGTGCATCCATTATTAAGCTATGCAGAAGTCGTCTGGAGAAATATTCATTCAGAAGTGAACGAAGTGAGGATGCCGAAGATTATTGAGGTCACCATAAAGACATTAAACCACCAGAGGGGAGGAGAATGATTCTGGGAACAGACTCAGTGGAACGCCTTGTGTCAGAAATCCTCAAAGAACAGAATACACTGCATAGCAAAATATTTTTTGAATAGTTATAGAAATAGCTTTATTTTTCAAAAGCAACAGGAAATACATTTTACATAATATAATCAGAACAGAAAAACTGCATTTTGTGCAAAGCTTAACATGAATTCATTTTCTTTGTTATGGCTTAACTCGCCCCAGCCTCTCAACCTCTAATCATAACAGACTCCTTCTGGTTTAATTATGTTTCCAGTTCTAAAGATGAGTTAACGACTTATGCAGGGAATTTGACTCTCATTGATCAGGAGGCAAAAAAAAAAAAAGTCTATGTCCTGATTAACCATTTAACTGACCACCATTTTAGCTTCCTACAGTGGTTCTCTTTTGGACATGGGAGTAAGGCGCCCAACTTATAGGCAGGAAACAAGAGGCCCTCTCAGATACTATAAAATAACTGCAATTGCAAAAAGTGTTGTAAATTAGTTTTTCATTAAATGCACAGGAGAGAGTCTGAGACCTGAAACAGGAGAGGACTTATACTCCACTGAAGGAAACTGTACCTTTAGAGACCAAATGGTGAAGAAAATTTCTAGAACGAGCAGGACAGTTTAACCTGAAACCTGACTGTTCATTCGTATCCTTTCGTCCCTCTAAAAAATATCAATTCCTCAGCTTACCCTTGCAATTTTAATTGCAAAGCCAACGAAATTGCAGAAAAACAAACGTGAGATTAGATCTGAAAATATGTAATTTCTTTGGCAATCAAATAACATAACTATTGAAAATAGAGCATCTTTTTTACTTATAGACTGAGCATGTGTTTTTAGCATTCCGAAATACATGTTCACTATGGACACACATTTTTATCATTTTTACAGAAAATAACTGAAAGACTAAATTTTCATTTAGTCCAAATATCAGGGTTCTGGGCAGGGGCTACTGAATCTCACATTGTGTTTTGTGACACTTTTCTCCTATTTTGAAGCTGTGGGAAAGCAGATTTGCTACTCAATGTGTTTGTCTTTCTTAGATTCTCAGGATGTTAAACTAAGAGCAAAGATATACAGGTATGAAAGAGCTAGGTATCAAACGATCATTCTTCAGAACTGTAAATTTTGGTGCGAGCTTGAATTAGCTCTGTGGATTTAACCAATATCTATTGTCCAGTGTAAGATTTTTCTGGATGCTATTTCAAATTTTTAAGTTCCTAATGTTCAGTGAGAAAACATAACTTCTTATGATCCATAATATGGCATACCTTGCAATATATCTAAAATAACTAGCCTATCTTTCAAATGAAAAAGGAGGGAAATAGTTTAAAAACAGGGAAGGAAAACCAAAGAATAGCAAAGTGTTCTTTAAAGGAATCACTTGATATTTAAAAATAAAATTGTGCAAAGACTATGGAAATCTTAAGTCCACAGTCAAATATATATATATATATATACATACACATATAGCAACCTCATTTAAGATTACACTAAGATTCTGTGAGCTGAAATTCACTGTTGATAAGAAAAATGAAGACTGTTTGACTCTCCTGGACCTTAACGTCCTTGGAGCTTAGTATATCCATCTGATGTAATAAATTCACACTTTTCTATGTTAAATTCATTCATACAATAGGAGCTTATAAAAAAGAATATAGACTAAAGAGTAAGTTGCATAATGAGATTTAATCTATGTAAAATATGTCCCAGAAGAAATGTCTTTTACTTTGATCATATCCCTTGAAACAAGATTCCCTGCTGGAAACCACAATAAAATGAGAGCTTGGGAAAAAAAAAATTCCTCTGGCAAGCAAGCTTGCTTTTTAAAACAAAAGTTCACCAAGCCCACCAAGCCCATGATCCTGGGGTGGGCTTAATTAATGTCAATGAAATCTCAAAGGTTCCCTGAGGCTTAAAGGGGAAATAAATCTCAATGGGTTCTCCATGCCTTCCTCTCTGAGATACTCAGATTGGAGACACACACACACACACACACACACACACAGATGTGCACGTATGTGCATGTGCATACACATCACACACGCATACACACACAGTAGGCATCTGTTTCATTAGGAAATGCTCTTTTCAAAATTGTATTTATTCCAGAGTAGGTTCACATATCACTTTATCTTCATTTTGAACATGGCTCCAGAATGTCAACAGCTGTATTGTTATCTTATGATCAGAATGATTAAGCATATTTCTCTAAGTGGGCACAGTAACATTTCTGTCTTGCTTTTGAGTTCCATCATTGACTCATGTTTATATTGAATCCACAGGGCTGCCCTGCTAAACTCAACTGAAAAGACATATATGAGTTGAATCTCTATTTCTCATTAAAATTTTACTCCATGTTGGAGCACTGGGTGTTATGAACAAACAATGAATCATGGAACACTGCACCAAAAAAAAAAAAAAAAAAAAAAAAAAAAAATTTTACTCCATGTTAAATAGCCCCTCATTGAATTGAAAAAGTTTGGTTTTCTCCAAATGTGCACACTCCATGTCCTTTTACTCAAAGCTAATGAGGTTCTGAGCCTCATTGCAAATCCTTCTAGAAGAAAGAAATAAATACAAATGCTAACAAAATGTTTAATTTTCTCTCATACGGGTTATGTATGTAGAGACTCCTCACGAGCAGGTTCACAGATCACAGAAAACCAACTTGTCCTGAA
Organism: Zalophus californianus; assembly: GCF_009762305.2. NCBI lineage: Eukaryota > Metazoa > Chordata > Mammalia > Carnivora > Otariidae > Zalophus > Zalophus californianus. The sequence goes on from NC_045598.1 coordinate 148,074,166, forward strand.
AGATGAATGAGAAGGTTATAAACCAGTTTTCATTAGTACCTAAATGTATGTGGTTAATGCTGGTTCACTGGATTGGAAGCTACAATTCCACCCTGTAAAGAGCACATGTGATTTTCAGTGTGAAATCCGCACGCGCGCACGCGCACGCGCACACACACACACACACACACACACACACACACACACACACACAAGTTTCAGAGCCATTAAGCTGCTGTACCACCCAGGGAAACAATCATATTCACTCCTGATCCACACACTGAAAAATGATTATTTTTATGAAAATTCTTTTCCAGTTGTTCTTCTCCTATCTTTCCAATTATGTCAGTCACATCATTTTGAGCCTCTGAGTCACTTTATAAGTTTTGTTATGCAGACTTCAATTTTCTAAAGATCTCAGAAATATACAAGTGGTCCTAACAAATATGGTATGACTGCCGCGTGGTTTTGTGTTGCCTTTGTAGTTTCTAAGACATTCTAACATTATTTAATTAGCTAAAATTTCTCCTCTCTTGAGAAATGGAAACTCAATGAAATGTCAACAATGCTGTCAGTCTGCTTCAGGCTAAACTCATTACACAAAAACTAAAGGTAAAAATAGTCCAAGGCAGAATTCTTTGTCACAATTTTGAGGCCCACACCTTATGCCAATGAAATCCATATGTGATTCTATAAAAATGCTAAACTGGGAAGAGTAGCTAATAAATTATCTCAACAGAGGCAATAATTGATCAGTCCTTGCATAGAAATTTATCTAATTAGCCAAATAACATATCTAGTTCTGTTGGGGATTATCTGAGTACCACATTTATTGTTCGATGAACCTTTGCTTTTCAGCTCTGGTAAGGCTGAAAAATGCTCTTAGCTGCTCTTTACTACTAAAATGAATTTTTTTCCCCCGAGAAAGAAAAAAAAATCATTGTCTTTTTAAGCCAAGTACAGCCAAGACCTGAACAAAAGTGCCTCAATTTATCTGAATTATCATGGAGGGTTTGGGATCCATGGACACATTACTGAAGATAATAAAAATTTGGCATTTTCTATTGTCTGATGGTTTTTAAAGACTAATTTCTTCATTTATTTAAATAGATGATAGGAAAGAGCAAAGTACAAAAACAAGTGCTATATATATGAAGGTATGTGAATTACCTTCTTCCCAAGGATAATGCAAATTAGAAGTATGCAAAGCTTTGTCTGCACCTGGGATCTTTAATGAGGATAAAGAAAAATCAGACAGAGATTCTCCTGGGGAAAGAGAGGATCGTTATTTGAATAACCTGCAGTGAATTCTAATCAATGCGACGTGACTTTGAAAATGAATGTGGTCTTTCAACCCGCTGTACTTGAGCTGTAATATTAATCATAACTTCATGGTACAGTAAAGCTTATGACAAATGCTTGTTCAGTAGACTCAGAAAAAGACTGGCTTGGATGTGCCAAGGAATATGGAACCATGGAAATACAAAGGCTCTTCTTTTTTCCTCCTCGCTAGCCCATTTATTGGCTAGTGTATTCTGTTATCTTTCTTTAATTATCTCAAAAGAGGTTGATGCAAATTGTATGTCATAACTGTAATTGTTTTCTTTTTTTTTTCTCCAAAGGTGAGATTTTACACATACTTATTGCCTGACACAGTTTTAGGAGTGTTATTTAACATTCAATTATACGAGGAAACTGGTGTGCCAATCTGCTAAGGATGCATTAAACAGCACAGCAAACCTGTGCAACACAGGAGAGGATTTGAGCCCTGTCCCAGCAGAGCCCTGCATTCTTTACAAGTGCACCCTGGACTTGAAGAAAGCTAAGCATAGACAGAGGAGATTTCTTGGAATGATAGGTAGAAAAGTGACTTAAATAATAATTAAAAAAAAATCAGCTATCAGGTGTTTTCGACCTCAAAGAAAATGCAATTAGCTTTTGACAAGTTGACATTAAAAGGCTTATATCAGAGGAACGTAATATGTTAAAGCTAAATGCTCAATAATCACATGAGGAAGGAAGGAGATGATAAAATAAACAACTTAAAATAATTTAAATCATCTCTCGTCAGAAAGTAATTCCAGGGAAAGAAGAGGCCTGGCATATTTGCATTGGTCTCATGGAAATAGTGTTTTATAATCAGAGCCGCCATCTTGGTTACTGTTGCTGCTATAATGCTCTGATATGAACCGCAAAAACTGTGACTCAGACCCGCTGTCCAGCATAGACCATTGCTGCATGATGAAAAAAAACAGAAGTTAATCCTTCAAATGTGTATGTTGACAAGAGAGTGGTTTCTAAATTTCAGTTAAGAAGTGAAAGGGAATGTTAGGTGGTACTCACAAATCTGAGGGTAGCCAAAGTGGACAAATAGTCTCCAAACTTACTCTTGTTTCGCTCTTCCAGTGTGCTAAGAAATTAGATGCTGTATGAGATAGACACTATTTTTATTCCCATTCTAGAGATAAGAATCCAGGGCTTGAGGGATGTTGAATTACTTTCTCAACTTAAAGTTTTATGTGGCAGAGCCAAAAATGAAATCTATACTTCTAATATTAACACTTTATGCTTTTTAAAAACAACTCTATTAAGTTATAATTTACATGCCACAAAATCCATTCATTTTTAAGTGTACAATTCAGTGATTATTAGTAAATTTACTGAGTTGCCCAACCATCAGCATAATCCAGTTTTAGAATATATTCATCTCCCTGGTAAGATCCCTCATGCCCATTTACAGTTAATCTTTGTTTCTTCCCTCAGCCCTAGGCTACCATTAATTTATTTCTGTCTCTATAGGTTTGTCTTTTCTGGACATTTCATATAAATGGAATCATACAATATGAGGTCTTTTGTGTCTGGCTTCTTTCACTTAGCATAATGTTTTGAGGTTCATCTATGTTGTTACCTCATGCTTTTTATAATGCATTTGTCTACTCTTCACTCTGCTCACAGCTCCTGCTCTATTTTGAGCTGTTTCTATTTTGATCTCACTTCAGAAGAGAAGCGAGGAGACGCACTGCAGCATAGGGGAAAGAGCACTAGCATTGAGAAGAAGATCCAGATTGGGGGCCTATGACCAAGGCGATCTGATCTCTCAACGACCTCACCTGTAAAATTGTGCTTACTCGGAAGACCAAAGGAGATAAAGTCCATGAGAGTGCTTGTAAAATCATATGAAATGGTAATTTGTTATTATTGTGTTCCTTACAGCATCATGAAGTAATGACTCAGGTTTTCAAGATGCCATGATCTGTCTATACTCCAAGAATTCTGGATCTGGAATGAGAAAGTTTGATTACCATAATCTCAACAGTGATAAGGAAATCAAAGATCCTTCAGTTCAGGTCACTGTTTCATGATTAGAAAGCTGATCTAAACTCAAGTTTAAATGTGTATGCCACAGGTGGTAGGTTTTAACTGTGCAAAGCTTATAAACCATTCCTAAATTCTATTCAGCCTATAGTAGTGGCCGCCACTCCCAAATTGTGGAAGCTGCATAAAAATCACCTGTGGTGTCCTTTAAAAATGGGGATTCCTGGATTAACTAGATTTGGAGCTTAAAATTTCTCCTTAAAAAAAAAAAAAAAAACCTCCTGAGGGGTACCTGAGTGACTAGTTGGGTAAGTGTCCAACTCTTGGTTTTGGCTCAGGTCATGATCTCAAGGGTCATGAGATTGAGCACCGTGTTGGGCTCCACACTCAGCAGGGAGTCTGCTTGAGGATTGTCTCCCTCTGCCCTTCTGCCCCTCACTCACAATCTCTCTCTCTCTCTTTCTTGCTCTCTCAAATAAACAAATAAATCTTTAAAAAAATAACTCTTGAAGATGATTTGTTTATATCCTAACATTTCAGAACCAAACTTGAACAAAAACTGTTCTTAGATATGTTACCCAGAGCATGGTCAACCCAATAATATTAGACCATTCATGTCACAGATTTTCATTGTGTGGAGGCTACTGTTGGTCTCCAATACCCATTTTCCCTTCTTTCTTTTAGTATTCTCATCCCAGAATTTTAAATGAGTACATGGTTGCCCAGCCTTCCTTGCTACAAGGTGTGGGCATGTGGCTCATTTCTGGTCAATGAGATGGGAACAAAAGTGAGGTATGCTATTTCTGGGTCAAGTCCTTAAAAGAAAGGGTTTGCTTGTCATTTCTCTCTTCCTCCTTCTCACTAACTACTCTATGGACAGGGTAGTGGTGAGCCATCCGTGACCACGTGGCAAAGGGCAACATTAGTGAATGGTAAAGTAGCAGGAAAGAAGGAGTTCAGGTATCAAATAATCTCACTGACTGCCTACTAGCTCAGATTCTTAAGTCAGAGAAACCAACTTTTATTTTGTTTGAATTATTGTTATTTTGTTCTTTGCTAAATAACCAAACCAGTATCTTAATACATCTGCTAAAAGACATTGAATATTTAGAAAACTTAGGCAAATTGCTTCTTAATGTCTCAATTTCTCAGGCTGTTTCTTTTTGTAACATGTTTACTTCACATAGTTTAAGATATGGGTCTCTCTGCTCTTCTGCACAATAAGGTGTTCCATTTGAAGAGCCTGAAGATTTGGTCAGGGGAACACTCCAACTTGAGAGCCTGTGGAGGAGGTGGAACAGAGAATCTAGTTTGTATGGTGGGGTTTACATTTGGTCTTACATTTTTAGGCTGAGTTAATTTTAAGATTGGTGGTATGAATGGAGCCCAGGTGACTAGTCTCAGTAATCTTTAGTTTTTTCTGAGAACTTGACACATAGTAAGCCCTCAAAACTATCTGTTGATTTACTCTTAGCAAGACTCCCGTGCAGCATGTGTGCTGCTATAATGAAGTTTGTAGGCTTATCCACGGGTAACACACACTGACACTGGGACTCTTTCTTTAAAGGGAGACAGGAGAGTGTGCAATACTAGGCAGGTGGGGTTGGCAATTGTTGGGTTCCTTTTGGCTCTAACGCTTCATGGCTCTCTCTCCCTTTCCTCAAACCCATTGCTGATTCTCTACTACCTTAAGGATAAGCAACACAGACAAAGATTCCAGATCCTCCCTAAATGCACCTCAGTTCACTCTCTTTTTGGCTTTCTCTCTCTGCACTTGCCCCGAATTCTGCCTGCATTCTCCTGACCTTACATTCTGCTCCACCTGTTCCTTCTGCTTGGAGACATATCTACCTATCAAATTCCCATCCACTCTGCATGAGTGAATGCCCTTCAGTGTTACGTGAATACACAGACCCCCTGATGGCAGGGGAGGTAAACAGCCCTGACAGCTCCTGGACGTCACTCTAATAGATTTTGAATGATGATCTCTCACTGAAGAGACTCCATGCAGCACAACTCCAAGTTAGGAACTAGAGCATGGAAGATGCCTGCTGACCAAGAAAGGGTCATCCCCACATTCTGGCCGCCAATGTCTACTCCAGGTGGACTAGATCAGCTGATTCCCCAGCATAGCCCTTTCCTGAAGGTTGCTTCCATTTGGGAAGTCCTATGTGCACACCATCACCAAAACACTGAAATGCTTCTCATCACCACTGCCTCGTCTGGCTACCACCTGTGCCTCCCCCACCGCTACTCCCTTGGTGTGAGCCTCCATTGGTTCCTATCCGAACTTACCTGAACTACGGCAGCAAGCTCACTATTTCTCTTCTGCCATTCAGATCCTCTCCCCCTACCTCCATTAATTCTACACAAAAGAATCACAATGATTTAAAACCCACCAATGGTGTCCCATGGCACTGATCATGAATCTAATAGCATCTCTAATGATCTAGCTTCTGCTAGTCCCTCTGACTTCATCATATACTATCCTCCCTGCCCACTCTACTCCAGTCATGTTGGCCTGTTCCTCAACATCCCAAGCTCTCCCTGTTTCATGGCCTTTGTACTTGCAGTATCTTCTGCTGGGAACACGTCACCCTGTCAACTTTGCCTGGTTGGTCCCTCTCATCAAACAGGTCTCAACTCCAAAGTTAGCTCTTAGAGAGAACTTCCCTGGCCCCGACCAGCTAATGCTCCTCTCTCTCACCATATCAAACCACTGCCTTCAGAGAACTTCATGTTATTTGAAGTTATTTTAACTGAGCACATCATTAGATATCATTAAATTGTTGTTAGATGGATGAGTTTAGCATAGTGATTAAGAACTCAACCAGGAGCCTGTCTTCCTGAGCAAGTCTTGGCCCTGACATTTGACATCCATAAGTCTATGGGCAAATTACTTATCCTCTTTGTGATGGTTTCCTCAGTTTCCCTATGCATAAAATGAGGATATTCATGGCACCTACTTTATGGGGTTAAGATTAGATAAATTAATACATGTACTAGAGAGGAATAGTGCTTATGTGGAACATCTTATGGACTCAGAAAAGTCAGTTTGCAATTTAAAGAATTACATTTACATTTCTAACCATGATTAAAGCTGAAAAGCATTACAGTAACTACACAGGTTTAACAAATGCTTAAGGTTTTAGGTGGAACCAGAACACTCTGTGATCATTTGATGCCAAATTTTCAGGTCCTTGAATTAAGGCAAGTTGCTGTTTAGGGGTCCAATATTTTTTTATTAATTCACTCATTTACCAATAAAATTTTACAGAATTATTATATGTAATGGTCTGTGCTAGGTTCTAAACTGAATGGATTGCCCAGAAACTTGACAACAGATGTAAACAAGCGTTTAGAGTATGAGGAACATCAAAAGTTATGTATTCAGAACCCTGGAAGCACTGAGGGGGGAACATGGAAAAAGAAGAACTTACCCCAAGTCTTCTTGGGGGTGGGGATAGGTGGTCAGAAGATGTCTGTGGTCCTTGCAAGGCAGGCTCTAGCCTTGCACTACTTGATATTTTGTGAGCACCTGTGGACTCCCCATTGTGGTGAGAACAGCATGCAGAGAACATGCAGTCACTTCTTGAAAGCATAACCAGGAAAGAATGCAGAGTCATTTGCTCTACCCAGCAGCATGTGAATAAATATGCCGCACATATGTATTTATACAAATGCAGAATTATAGGCTTGCTGCAGAGGGGGGAAGAAGAAGAGTGTTGAAACCTGATGGCATATCAAGCATTTCCTGAGGGATGTTGTCTGTCAGTCTGTTTGTGCTGGCTGATTGAAAATCACATGTGGCTCTCAGATGTAGAAAAGGAAAAGTATTTGCATATAAAAATGGGAACAGTTGTAGTATAATGCTTGATATAAGCCACTTGAGCAACTATACAATATTTCTGGGCAAATCTTTGGGCACAAGTTTCTGGAAAACCTTCAGAAGACTATCTTCTTGGTTTCCCCTTTTCTTCTCTGGCCCTTGTTCTCTTTCAGGGAGGGGGTTTGTTCTAGCTGAGACCTTCAACCCTCCCCCCTCCCCCCTGCCCCATTTCTCTATTGCAGGGAGATGATAAAGGTGAAGAATTTATTTTCACTCTGTTTTCCCTTTAATCAATGCCAAATCTTACTATGGGAAAGGTGAATAGGAACCAAAATTCTGTTAAGATTCATGCCATAAATAAAAAATTCTGAAGTTGAGTTCTTATATGGGGAGGAGGAGAGGTCTATGAAAAGGGCATTAAAGAAGTGGAAGGTGAGAAGCAGATTAGTTGTTTATCCAAATCTGTCCTAATCAAAAAGTAAATAAAGCTTCAGAAGAGGAAATGCTATAGCACTTTAGCTGAGTGTATTGGTTTTAGAGCCCACTAGACCTATAGGAAGGCTGTCCCTGCTGCTTACTCATTGTTTTACCTTGGTGGCAGAGCCCGCAAGTGCTTCTCAATATCCATCTTCTCCTCTTCCTGGCCACATAGCCAGATTGCATTTCCCAGCCTCTTTTGCACGATGTGTGGTCACGTGATTAGATTCTGGCCAATGATCACCTCCACCTCATCCATGGCCAAACTAAATTGGAATGTCACATGAGATGAAAAGGAAGTTTTCATGGATGAGGCAGCAGAGATTTTGAGGTCAATTGTATAAGTCTACTCTTATACATTTGAATAAGATTACTAAACTCTGCTATAGTTTCATCAGTAAAGTGGAGCTAACATACCTACCTTAGGTTGTCATGAGGCCCCTTAGGTGGTGCCTTTTTTTTCTTTTTCCAGTTATTTTCCTCTTCTTTCATGTATTTATATTTTTCCTTATCACAGCAAAAAAATAATTCTAGTTCTCATTCTCTGATGTCTACTCTACTTGCTAGTTGGATAAAAATTGTAGGAAAAGTAAAGTAGTTCAATACACGTGCCATTCCTAGGAAGGAGTGACAAACTGCTGTATGTCCTTAAGTCAGTGTAAGAAATAGTCTGGGGCTCTGTAGGGCTGGTCTCTGAGCAGCGTCACATTGAACAAAAACACAAAGAGGACTCTAAAAGCTTTGAAGGTTAATATGGATTATGACTAATTTTCTCAAAGGGGATGACACAGGGATCTCACACAAAAATGTTGCACAGAGTTTCTGAGAAATACTTTTTAGACATTAGACTCTCTAATATCACACTCATGATAACCACTAAAAATCTCTCCTCTGCTCTCATCTATTTGGTTTCCTTGCCACCTGAGTCATCAATGCTTTTGCTCTTTCCTTCCCTTCCCCCTGGCTGGAGGAAAGGATGACATGTCTGGCCCAACCCACTGGCCAGACACCTTGCCATGAGCCTTAGGTCCCATCTCCTACTTCATGTAGGAAGGTATACCTGGGAGGTGTGGATTTAATTCCCTCCAACAGCTTATCTTGTCAGTCAGTCTCATGGAACATTTTCAGTGAATAAAATTCTCAGCCTTATTACATGATTTGATCTAATGACCCATATGACCTGAGAAGGGAAAAATCAGAATGGGGATTTTCATACATTTATTCTGACAATAAGCACACATGCACAAGTCTCTACAGTCCAAGCAAAGCCAAGAATTCATTCCAGGGGAAGGAAGCGTGAATGAAGCTGGCCTGAGAGACCTGGGTGAAACACACTAATCCTTGGTCTCTCTGAAGGGGTGGGCAGGGCTGACCAGATGGGAAGGAAGAGTGTAGTCCAGATATGCTCCGATTTAATTCAGCCAGGGAGAAGCCTCTCTTCTTCCTAACAACCCTTACTTCTGGTTTCCCATGGTACCTGAAAACAGCTACATTTCTAATATATAAGGTTAAGACACTGTGAAATGTTATTTTTATCTCTGAGAGGTAAATACAGTCATCATTGATATTACTTCAGACTAACCTTCAGGCATATTCATTCAGGTGATTACCCTTAGTTGAAAACAAGATGAACCAACAACACGGGTTCCCGTGGAGTAGACAGTCAGAAACAACCCAATTGCCTGTGAGTTTTCATTCTGCTGAGCTCATGGGGGTTAAGAATTGTGAAAGGTCTGAGATTCTGGCCTACTTGCAAGCTATCATGAGACTGGTGATTCCTGAGTGAAGGACAAAGGACTTTATGACTGATGGCACAGCGAGCACCTGATGTCTGCATCAGTTCCCCTTGCCCCCCAGGTCCCTGTCGGGCAATGTGTATGCCGTGGGTTTGAGTTCTATCTGAGGAACCCTGAGCTTAGGAAATTCTAATCTTCTCTCATGGGTTGTAAGCAAACCTGTCCAAACTTGGCCCCAGAGGGAGATATTATCTTTATTATACTGGACAGTAAACAAACATGTCCTTTTATCTGCCAAGAGACACTAGCTCAACTCTTTAAGAGTGTTTACTCTCTAGATATCCTTGAAAAGACTGTTTAGAACAAAAGGTGGTCAGTGTCTCTGCTCACCAGATGTATAGAATTATGAGTTCCATGGAGAATTCTCTCGAAACAATGGTAGCAGTGTGTATAGGAATCAAGGCATATGGAGAGCAGTGAATCTACCTGGGTCCAAATCCAGCTCCACCATTATTACTTAGCAGCTTTCAGGAAGTTGCTTAAACTCTCTAGAGTTCAGTTTCCTCCTCTGTGAAATATATTTGACATATCTCTATCTTATAGAGATACTACAAGAATGTAATAAGATAGTAAATATGACATAAGTAATGTAATAAGATAGATAACTATGACAATATATGTATATTGCACAGGTGATATATAACATTATATTCTAAATTTTACAATATAATGCTCAATACTGTGTTATTTTGCACTTCTTATTAACATAGATTGTATTTTTGTTTTGGCTAACAGATCTAGTTAGCTTTGAATTGATATTTACCTTGTTTATACTGAGCACCATAAATAGCCCTGGACAAGAAGACAGGGTACCTGGGCTCCAAGTATACCACAAACCGGCTGTGTAGCTTTAGCAACTCTTTGAAACTGATTAGTCAAAGGAGGAGATTGGACAGGGACTCAGGGATAACAAAAAGATTGTCTCGGTGCCAGGCCTGAGCACTGGGTAGTGAATGCCTGGAGAGTTGGGTTAAGAAAAATCTTGAGCCCATATCTAGGCTGAGCAGGGAAGTATGCCCATGATGAGCTAGCCATACTTTCAAGGTGCAGAGCTGAGTGGGGCTGGGGTGCAATGAACTGAAGGGGATAGAAATGTGATAGCACCCTTGCCATTGATTTGCATATAACAGTTGCTAAGTTAATGTCTGTTCATTCACTAATTGATGAATTGAGTAATAAGATTTCAGGAATTCTGGGTCAAGGATGAAAAATGTGGAGGACATGAATTGATGGGCAGGGGAGGGGGATGGCAAAGAACCACTTTATAATTTCACTTTGGAATGAGGGGAGACCTACTTTTCGTTAGGCCCCGACCTCAAAGCCAGGTTAAGTACCTCTGGAAATCCCCATCTGTTATCGGGCTGTATGTGGAGCCCAGGCAGCCTTTTTTCAAATGACCTGGTGTGTTGTTGCTGCCTCTGGTTTCTCCTGGGCTCCAAATTACTGCTCTGAAGCAGCTGCTCAAACACTTTAATGGCCACAATTAAACCGTCCCAGAGGCTGACCTTTAGACATGGCAATGGTTAATTGAGCCAAGTGCCCTGGGGTCTGCCATCTTTGGCAAAGCCTTGCAAGTCCAGTGTGGCTTGATCTTTTGTTTGGTTGCCCCACACATGTTCTAAGGGGAAATCTTCCTTTCAGTAGAAATGGCAAAAACCTGGGGATGAGACAAGACTGCAGAAGGAATTCCAATGTCTTTGTAAGAAAAAGATCTTGTGAATGGCAAATTTGAAGGTCTCTAAAATTGTCTGGATTTATTAAATCCTTTAACAGATACAACCAAGCTTTGCTGGGGAAAGGCAGATAATTAGTGACTAAAGCATAAAGTTTTCATCTATTATTCAATTGACATCAAATGGATGACCAATAAATAGCAGGGCGTGCCTCAGAGATGGGGAGACAGCCTTGGAAAATGGGCTAAAACATAGGTTCATAAGAGCAGAGACTGGGACACCTGGCTGGCTCAGTTGGTAGAGCATGTGCCTCCTGACCTCAGGGTCATGAATTCAAGCCCCACATTGGGTGTAGAGCCTACTGAAAAAACGTGGGGCGGGGGAAAGCCTGGGTGGCTCAGTCAGTAAAGTGTCTGACTTGATCTCAGCTCAGGTCTTGATCTCAGGGTTGTAAGATCAAAAAAAAAAAGGAAAGAAAGAAAGAAAAAGAGTGGAGACTGCTTTTGTTCAGTTCACAATATTCCTCCAATGCCTAGAATGCTGCCTAGTACATAACAGATGTTCATGTAATGATTTTTGAGCAAATGAGAGGACAAAAATTCTGCTTTCATTGAGTTTACAACCTAGTAAGTACACAAACAAGATGTTTATCATTTGTGATGAGTCTGCACAGGAAAGAAATGTTGTGATATGGAAAGAAGGAAAGAAATGGGCCAGGGAGACGATGAGTACTTTGGCTGGAGGGATTTAGGAGGATTTCTCACAGGAAAAGGAGCCATCTGTGAGAAGACTGTGGGGGTGGGGAGGAGACTTCCAAGCAGACAATGGCAACAGGCAAAGGTCCCAGGGAAGGGAATGCTTGGGTGTTGAAGAAACAGAAGGGAGACTGTGAGGAGAGGCTGCTAGTGAGTAGTGAGTGGAGGAGTAAAAGGTTAAATCTGAGTGGTATGAGGGGCCCCAGGTATAGAGTCTCCTAGTCACGTCAGGAGAATATTGGTTATATTCAATGCTTTATTTTCCCAGGGCTGTGAACAAATCACACCAAACTGGGTAGCAAAAAACAACAGAAATCTATTCCCTCATAGTTCTAGAGGGTAAAAGTCTGAAATCAAGGTGTTGGCAGAGTTGGTTCCTTCTGGAAGCTCTGAAGGAAAAACCCATCTCAGGCTTCTCTTCTAGTTTCTGGTGGCTGTTGGAAATCCTTAATGTTTCTTGGTTTATACATACATCACTCTCATCTCTGCCTCTGTCTTCACAAAATATTCTCTGTGTTTCTTCTCTTCTCCCTATGTCTTCTCTTCTTACAGGACACTCATCAGTGGATTTGTGGCCCATTCAGATAATCTAGGGTGATCTCATCTCAAGATCCTTAACTTAGTTACATTTGCAAAGGCCTTTCTTCCAAATAAGTTCACAATCACAGGTTCCCAGTGGACATATTTGGTAGAGGGGCACCGTTCAATTCATGACACTTTATTTGCAATGAAAAGCCAGTGGAGGGTGTTATGCAGAAGAGTGACAAAAGATTTATATGACTCTGGATGAGGAAAAGAGCAAACCTGGAAGATCGCAGTGGTGAAAGATGGGTGTCTGGAGATGATCTCATGCATGTAGAAGCAGGAGAACATAGAAAGGCTGAGTTAGGAGCAGGGCCAGGGTATTAGTGTCAAGGCAATGTGAGAGTAGTTTCTGAACTGAAATAAGGGCAGTGGCACCCAGGTAGCATCTCAATCCCAGGCCCAAGCTCACACATATGTCAGGTCTTTGGCTGGAAATCAGTCAGGCGTTCTCCTTTCTGTGCTCTTCATTGCCCCACTCTTGGCCCCTGCAGGCCTCCTTTTCCTTGTGAGCAAGGTTGCACCAAGCACTCAGAGTTGCTGCTTTTATGCCCTACACTTCTCAGTGCTGTGCTCCTTCCTACATAGAACTCACGTAAATCTCAATGCTCAACTGCAAAAGGCCCCCAAACTCTAGTTTGTTTGCACTATGTTGCTCTTTAGGGTCTCTAGAATGCATTGCCTGTCTGTGATGAGCTGAGATTGCTATAGGCAGGAAAAAACACCTCTCCTCTCATTTTTTTCTAACTGAAAAGTAAATCTTGACCAGGAGTGCTTCCTTGGCCTCTATGGAAGCATTTCTAATAGCGTGCATAGATAACTTCCTTTAGAAGGGGGGTATCCAAACTCAATAAGTAGATAGTATGCATCAACACTTGTGCTCCACAATTTGCAAGCCTTTTGCAAAGGCATGGAAGCAAAGGTAAGATTTATAACTGGGAACTAAATGTGAAGTTGAAATATTTTCTTTTGGAAGTGTAAAGTGCAAAAGTGTTAGCGTAAGGCTATTGAGACTTCTATTTGTTATTCTACCTGTCTCACTAATGAAAGAGAAAGCAACTTTTCGTGGAACACCAAGAGTTTGAGTGCTCTGGAGAAATATGGACCTTTTCCTAAAATTGCAAAGTTTCCCTGTTTGCAGATTCCCTGTATTGCCCAGGGGATCCTCAAATGATGGGTGTTTCTGTTTTAAGTCTTTTTCAGTTTCAAGTGACAGAAAAAGCCAACTCAAATTTGCCCAGCCAAATAGGACATTTAACGAGTGATGTAATTGTAAAGCTGAAGTAGTACAAGACCCCAGGTGCTTAAACACCGTGTCTGGAATCTAGTTTCTTTCTGTGTGTTTCACTCTCTGCTGACATCAGACTTAGAGACCTCTCACCTCACAGTGGCAACAAGAACACCAGACCCCCAGCTTCACAGTCACCAATGTCATTGTTTCTGATTAGTTCATTCTCAAACCATTACCTCTGTCTAGAGGAAGGCAGTGCTGATTGGCTAGGCTTGAGGCACATGCCCCCCTCCCCCAACTGTGATTAAAGTCAGCACCATAGAAACCAAATAGTCTGAGTGGGGAAGGAGTGAATTCTCAGAAGGAAATCAGGGCGATGTTACCAAAAAAAGGTAATGAACGTGGTGGAGCAAAATAGCAACAACAGCAGCAAGCAAATGTCCCTTCAGGAGCCATGTCACCTTGGGCAAATTGTTCAGTCCTTCTTCCTGTTTCCTTATCTTTAAAATGGGGATAATGATGTGAGTACTTTCTTCATAGAATGATTGAGAAGATTGAGTTGGTCCATGTGATGTACATAAAACAGTGCCTTGTCACATCTGTCCTAGCCTTTTTATTTATTTCTTAATAGTGGGAACTTTATCCCTGCTGAGCTTTATAAAGACAGAAGTCAAGCTATTTTACTGAGTAAGTCTGAGCCAGAAAGATATGGTGAGATCATACCCAAGCACACAGAACTAGAGAACAAGTAGAAATCTCAAAAGGGAGATACAACATATCCTGAGTCCTACCACTTATCCCCATCTCCACTGCTGCCCTTTTGTCCAAACCACATAATCACTCAATGGACTCCTGAAGCCTCCCCTTCTCTGATTTCCTGGCTCTGCTCTTGACCTCTCACAGCCCAATCCTCACACCACAGCCCAAGTAATCTTTCTAGGGCATAAATCTCTAGCTTGGTACCTTCCAGTATTTCCTCAATAGAAATTAGAATAAATGAACCTCACCTCTTAATTGGCTTGGTCTTGCCCTTTTCTACCTCCACAATACTGCTTCCCTTCACTGTGCACATGGTCCTTGACTTTGCAGCCTCTTGGTCTTCTGTGTATTACACATGCCAAGCTCATTCCCATCTCTTTTGAGAATGTTCTTCCCTTAGATTGCTTCCTTATCACCATCCAGATCTCAATTTGAATACCAACTCCACCAAGATGCTTTTCCTGATTAAACCGGACAAAGTACTTTTCCTCCCTTACCTTGGTAATTCTCTGTATTATTTTACCTACACTATATCTCTTAATAATTGAATTGGTCTGGTTTATTTTTTGATTCCTTCTTTTAGAAGCATTTTTTTTTTTTTGAAGAAGTAATGAGGTAGTTAAGAATTACCTACCACAGAGATATAGAAATGAGCTTACTGTTGGGGGCTTCTTTTCTCCTGAGGACATTTGCTCATCCCTGAGAAGTCAGCTGAGAGTTTGAGAAGGTGAACAAAAGCTCTGCCAGTGTGTGAGTCATAAGAACAGAGCAAAGCTTCTTGCCTTGTGTCAGGGCCCTAAAAACTGCACAGTGGGAGTAAGTGTGAAGTGGAGCAGAGAGCAATTCAGTTTTAAGTCACCTCTGTTACTGAGATTGAATTCAGGAAATGGCTTGTGCCTGCAAGTGCTCTGTAGACAAAATGTAAATCGAATCATGAAAGATGATAGCATCCTAGGCCTCAAATTATTTCTACAAACAGTTTTGTGAATGTAATTTCTATCATCAGTAAAAAGTAACCAGGGACATTAAGAGACCTGATAACAAGAATGAAAATCAATAAAGAAAAACAGACAACAGGAAAAGATTCATAAGAGCTCCAGATACTCAAGCATCATACACAAACTTAAAAATAACTTTTATTATGTTCAAAAAAATAAGAAAAGATTAAAATTTTCAGCAGAGAATGGTAAACTATTTTTTAATAAAAAGAAACATATGGACATTCTAGAACTCAAAAGTAAAGAACTCAAGAGATGAATTTAACAGCAGATTCCACGAGAGGGAGAATTAGTGGACTGAAAGACATGGCAGAAGGAAATGGAGGGAAAAATGAATGGAAACTATAGTAACAAAGGTGAAAGCCACAGGGGATTCAATGTAACATATTGCAGCAGAAGTCCCTGAAAGACAGGGCCCTCACTTCTCACCTCAGTTACTGGGTTTCTCTGTTTTCAGGTTGGTTTCTACTTGCATCTATAACACAGCTGGTGTACAGTTTTTAAAAGAATACTCTAGTACTTAAGAAAATGGCATTGGTTTTATATTTTGTCTTCACCACTAATTAATTGAATGCCTTTGGTCAGGTTGTTTAATCTCTTTGGGCTTTGATTTACTCTTATGTAAGTAGTTATGATTACATCTAACCCCCTAGATTACTGTAAAAATTATATGTCTATATTTACCTATTTGTATAGCTATCCACATATCTATTTAGATAGATACATATAGATATATAGTATTTGGCTTAATATAACTACTCAAAAAATTACAGTTGTTTGCTGTTATTCAGATTTAAACAACTGCTTTTATTCAATTTATAGACCATGAAAAGCTCTTTTACACCCAGGGTCTTCATATATATTTTTCCTTTTCCTGAAAAATGTTTTATTGCTTCATCTTCACTCTCAAATTTTATGTTAACCAAGGTTCTTTTCTCTAAACATTTCTTTATATCAGTGATTCACGATCTTGTCTGTAATTAGGCCCACATACGGAGTTTTATAAAAATACAGGTGTCAGGGTTCTACCTAGAAATTCTGATTTAGAATGCCTGGATATTTACTTTTTAGACACAAAAGATTCCCCAGATATGTCTGGATAAGTAACCAGAATTAAGAAGTTCTACTTTGTTCTACACAGTTTCTTTGGGTGGTCGCATCCATGTTTGTTTTCCTCCAACACTAATAGACACCCAAGTCATGTTTATAGCCTTGTTTTTTCTCCATGATCTTTCCCCTGAGTTCCATACTCACACACACAGCTGCCTCTACTTGGATGTCCAGAGAATTCTCACATTTTATGTGCCATTGTCCCTCTGTCTAATCTCCTTTTCCTATATTCCCAGTGTCAGTGAAAGGCACCATAATCCACCCAGTAAGTTAACAGCTTAGACTTGAATGTTGTTCACAAGGTGATAACATTTATATATAACAATGACCTCAAAGGAAGTTAGTAAAAGGGGAAAAATTCACCCATAATCCCATCTGTTTTATGCTTTGTTCACACTGCTATATACATTTTTTTAAAAAATTGAGGAATTAGAGTGTGTCTATGCTCTCTTTCTAAAATAAGTCAATTCATTGCTTTTGAAAATGCCAGATTGCTAGGGCAAGTACATATAAAATGTATATGTGATAAATGAGCCACTAAAATTAATTTGAAAGTGATGGATTATTCAATAACTGATGTTGGAGGGAATGGCTAAGCATTTGGAAAAAAATCATATTCCCCTGTTACACCCCATACTGTAATATACGTCAGAAAAATTAAATATATAAAGTAGATAAAAATTCTAAAAGTTAAATACAGTTGTTTCAGGGTGGAAAAAATTTTAAAATTATACTAAACCTAGGAATCTTAAAGGTAAAGAACTGATAGATTTGACCACATAAGAATTAAAAGACAAAACTTTTGCTTGATAAAAATCACTCAACAATAAATGACAAACTGGTAAGTACTCAACATATATTACTATGCCCTTTAAGGTAAAAAGAGCTCATATAAGAAAAACATATATATCACAATAGAAAAATATAAGGAGCTGAATGTGCAGATACTTAAAACTAATCAAGTAAGTGAAATATTAAAAACAAAATATGTTTACTAATCAAATTAGCAAAGAGGGAAAAACAAGACAATAGCCTGTGTATGAGCAAATGTTCACTGTAATCTGATGGATATGCAAACTGGTACAACCTCTCTCAAGGATAATTTGGTGTTATGCATCAAAATTTTAAACATACCAATATTTAATCATGCAATTCTACTTATACAAATTCAACTAGAAGTAACTGGCTAAGTGAACAAGAATATAGGCACAAGAATATATATCAAACTTAGTTTTAATATCAAAAATAGGAATAAATGTACTTTGATAAAAGATTAGTAAAATATGTTTAAATTAAACAATATGTAAACAGTAATAATAATTTCATAGACATGGAAAAAATATCTATCATAGAAGAAAGAAGCAAATAGTGGTGGCTTGATTCCTGTTCAGAAAATAACTATGATATATTTCATAATGTTCCCACTGATTTCCTTTGTGTAGTGGTGTTATGTGAAGGTTTTACTGAATTGTACTACTTGCCTAGGTTTTCTGTGTTTAGTCCAGTGAACATGTATTATCTTATTATTAGAAAATACAAGAAATCTGAGACACCTCTGTGGCTTAGTTGGTCAGGCATCCGCCTTCGGCTTAGGTCATGATCTCAGGGTCCTGGGATCGAGCCCTGTATTGAGCTCCCTGCTCAGCAAGGAGCCTGCTTCTCCCTCTCCCTCTGCTTGCTGCTCCCCTTGCTTGTACTCTCTCTCTCTTTCAAATAAATAAAATATTTTAAAAAAGAAAATACAATAAATCTATTTATTAGAAAAAAATAAAATAAAATAGGGGAGGGTTGGTGAATCCTGGAATTTAGATCTCCTTATTCTTGTTATAATGTTGGTAGCAGTAGCTTAAAGTTTAGAACATTGTTCTATCATTGTTCTATCAGACTGCCCTAACCAGATAGGATGTAAAAATGAAAGCATAGTTAAGTTTGAAAGATCCATTTAATTTTTGTGCTTGCTTTCTAGAACAAAAGCAAGGCAAATGGAAGTTGAGTTGATAATATATTGATTGTATAATAAGTGATAGGTATTGTGATAGGTAATGTACATGCCTAAATAGTTGTTTAGTGTTTGGATTATGGTCACATTTAGGAAATGTGCATAACCTGTTACCCAAACAGGAGAAATGGACTCTTTGGGCATAATCTGAAATCCAGAAATGATTTTCAGTAACTACCAACTGGAGTCAAAAAAGAATCTCCATAATAGATTTTTTTCAAGGCTTATTATTGCACTTATCTAAAGATAGCATGCATTTTAATTGGCAATTAAGGCATACCTAATGCACTGTGGGGCAGGAGGATGACATCTGGGAACATGGGCAGGTGGAATGCCTGAGAGAACCATTGTTTTTGTAATCCGGACCGAGGAATTACACAAGGTGTGTGTCAATTTCCTTAGGAGAACCCGAGTCCTTTAGTTGTGTTTTAATCTAACCTGTTCACTTGACACATTTATTCTAATTGGTATTACTTTGCAAATTGCAAAAAAAAAATATGAAAATACTAGTGATTGCCTCATTAATATTCAGGGACCTCCTGTGAGGGAAGTAAAACTCAACAGCTGGCTCCTTCCCACCTAGGCTCACAAGAGAAATGTTTAAGTATGCCTCACAAGTTATTCATAGTAGTATGGAAGACCCAAATACAAAATTAGAATCATGCTCTTTCACTTCAGTTGTATCACTCACAGCAGGTTGTGTAGAGCTAGGTAAAAAGTTGACAAAAATATTTCTTGACCAAAACTTGCCTCTTCTTGGGACCCGGCCCATCAATTGTGCATTTATTTGGGGCGGTGGCTACCTCAGCCTTTGAACAATAGGAGCCATCAAATCAAGACATTTTTACCTGAAACCAAAGTAAAAACTTCTTCTTGTCTCCAAATCTGTAAATTGAGGATGATGATAATACATACGTCACACCACTGCAGTGAGAACCAAATGAAATAAATGATTGGGAAATGTAAAACAAAATAAACGTTTAATTTCCTTTCCTCTAATAATATTGGCAAAATTGTAAAAGACGAGGCAAACACAAGACTCTCAAGACTGTTTGGCAAAAGGGACTCTCAAACAGAATTGCTGGGACTAGAAGTTGGTATAAAATGTCGAAAGGCATTTTGGCAGGTGCATTCCCAAGTCATGCTTCCTTTCATCCAGCAGTTCACTTGGAATCTATACTACAGAAATCCGACTTGATTAGGTAAGGAAAGATGTACAGCATGTTTATTGCAGTAGTTTCTTTTTTTTATTGCAATAGTTTCTTAAAGTAAAAAATTTGAGACCATTTAAACACCCACCATGAGGAGCATGGTTAAATATATTAGTGTAAAACCAAGATACGGCATTCTCTATAGACCTGAGGAAAAACCCTGTGCATATCTAGATACTGATGCACTGACTTGGAAGGTTGTTCAAGATGTATCATTGAAAGAAAAAGGTTGGTTACAAAATAACGCCTAGAGGATGACACCATTTCTGTTGAGAGAGAGAAAGAGAGCAGAAGGAAGGAAAGAGGGAGGAAGCATCTGTTATGTAGCCTGTGGCAAACATGCCACAATATTACCAGTAACACCTGGTGGACTGGTGTTGGGAGAGGTCTTTCCACATTCATTATATACAATCCTAGAAGTTGTTGTGTGTTTTTTGTTTTTGTTTTTGTTTTTGTTTTAGATTTTATTTATTTATTTGAGAGAGAGAGAGAAAGCATGAGCGGGTGGAGGGGCAGAGGGAGAGGGAGAAGTAGTCTCCCCGCTGAGCAGGGAGCCTGATGTGAGGCTCGATCCCAGGACCCTGGGATCATCACCTGAGCCGAAGGCAGACACTTATCTGACTAAGCCACTCAGGAGCCCCAGTTTTTTTTTAAAGGAACATTTACTATCTTGGTAATAAAGGCATAAAAGAATGGTAAAGGAAAAATAAGATAACTATGTGAAAACACTGGTTATTCAATAACCATTTCTGGTTTACTTTTCCCCCTCTTACCACCTCTTCTGAAAACATTTTTTCCTCCCTCCTTCCCTCCCTCCCTCTCTCTCCCTCTTCCTTTCTCAAAATTTATTTTTCCACAAGAATTCAGAGCCAGGTTGTATTTTGACCCTTTTTCAATTTTTCCCTTTTTGCCTACTGAGAAGAGCCAAGGTCCTTAATAAGGCATTCGAGGCCATCCCCACTTTAGATGATTAAGGCATAAATGATGGTATAGGAAAGATTCAGAGAAGTGATGAATAAAGATAAGAAACTGATACCATTGTTTGTAGGTATTCCGTTAACTATACAGTGCATGCTCCTTTTATATCCCTGGTATCTTACCATTGATGTAATTTGGTAAACATCCATGCAATTTATGATGGTGCATGACTAAATGTCACATCCCCCCCAACACAAGGCACTTCATCTTATGCCATAAGCTATAGAAGGAATTGCCATCCCTATCACTCTCTCTTGTTCATTCCACTATTATAGCCCATGTCATAAATTATCATTAGAAGATTATACAGCTACCTCATCAAAATCTAGGCATCTGATAATTGTGAAAACACCAAAGTTGAGCTCTGTCTGGTTCACGTACCATTGAGATTACATGATCACCTAGAATGGCGGCAACACATTAGAATCGTGCACCTGGGCCACACAATGCTGTAGAGTCTGGGTCGACAGTAGGGAATAAGATGTCTGCTCTTTTGTAGTATTGCAATCCAATATGCTCGCGTTCTTTCTTTTGGAACCATATTCTGGTTTTCCTTTGGAGGACATAAACCTACTTTCAGACTACATGTTTTGATAAATCTTTTTCCACAGCTGAATCTGGAAGGCAGTAGGCATTGAAGTAGTCTTGGCCAACTGGGACATCATATTCCCCTAATTGTAGTGATAGTCAAAGACGGGCATGGATTCAAATCAAGAAAATCAGTGCTAAACCTGGGATTATAATGGATAGACAGGAAAGCTCTTTATGCCTTTTCACTGGATTTGAACTTGGGGGTATTTAAGTCTGGAGCTGCCAGTGGGCCACTAGGTGAAATCTGAGCATAAAGCCAACATGAAGGAGAGAAGAGTAGCAAGAAGGAGACAGCCTGCCCTCTGGGAACTGTATGAGCCGCTGGACCAACTCACACCTGAAGCCAATAATGCCTCAGGGGTTTTCCATTAGACATTCAATAATTTTCTTATTTGCTTAAGCAAGTTTGATATTTTTGTGAATGTATGATTTGAATCCCAGAATTCCAATACATTAGATTGTTGTAAGTAGTAGATTGTGCCATTACTTTAAGCATCTGGCAAGGAATTAAAATTAGCTATAATTTTTAAAAATTCACAAAACCTGGGGAAGTTGCCACAAATAATTAAAGAAATCTTGAGTTTTAACTTTCAACTGAAAAGCATTTTTTAAAAATTCTTTATTTAAATTCAGTTTAGTTAACATATACTGTATTATTAGTTCCAGGGGTAGAATTTAGTGATGCGTCAGTTGTGTATAACACCCAGTGCTCATGACATCACATACCCTCCTTAATGCCCATCACTCAGTGACCCCATCCCTCCACCCCTCTCCCCTCCAGCAACCCTCAGTTTGTTTCCTAGAGTTCAGTGTCTCTGATGGTTTACCTCCCTCCCTATCTTCATCTTATTTTATTTGAAAAGGGTTTTAAAAATACATATAAATATATATTATTTCCTGTATAAAGAAGATGTGTCAAATGTCTTCCACTCGAAAAAGGCTGAGATATGCCCTTACGATCCAGTCAAAGAAACATCTCTTTCTTCTTACTGTGACCATAATAACCTTCCGTATAAGTAGGTAATGACTGCATATAGCTCTGATAATCTCTACTCCAACGTCACTGATAAGGTGGTCCCACAAACAAGATTAACAATTAGGGATCTGTCCAGCTTGAAGAGTCGGGGGTGCTGCTTTTTTTTATCTGGCCACAGAAAGAATGCATCACTCACTCATGTTGGATATTTGTTTCTACTTTACATATGGCACATGTTTAATACCTTCATCAAAGTAATCACCATCATTATAATCAATATGAGATCATATTCACTCAAGGTGTTGAATGCCATCATTGCCTTTTTAGAATTTATGCCTTGTGCTTAAAAAGTGATAATATATATTGAGGATAATTTCAGTAAGCTGCACTAATGTAGATGGGCTAATTTCTGTAGAAGGGTGTAGTTAAAACATACATCATATTAATAAAGAAATATTTAACTGTGTTCCACCTTTGTGATTATGATTTATGAGGTGATTTTCAGAATATAAGAGAGAAGACAATTTCAGAGGGAGGACAATTATAATATCACAGTCCTCTAAGGAGAGATAATTTGGAAAAGTATTTGCAGAAAAGGATGGAAGCTAGTAAGAATATAATTTTAGTAATCTATGCATAAGATGACTGGAGGTCAATCCAGTGTAACTACCAAATATTTAGGTGGTGCCCAAAGCCACAATTTGTATAAATTATTTGACAAAACTGAAAATATTAATCCAAATACATGACCACTTAGAAGTCTCTAGTGAATAGTTTAATGCCATGGTCATTTCTGTATATTTTCTAAAATACTGCTGTCTTGAAAATCGTTTTCTGTTGTTGTTTCTCTAATTTCAAATTTGGAAGAACTAAGCTGGCAACATTGTATTAACATATTTACAGGATGAAATATGTAGATGTAGTGTAATTTTTGCAGATTGTAGAATGGGAGAATATTGATTGAACAGGAGGAAAGCCTGATATTTGAAACCTTAGTCATGGAACTATTTTAAAAATATATTTCCTGATTGTTTTTTCATTAAAAGTGCTAAAGTTCTTTCATGAAAAGTATTTTAACTGGTGATTTTGGCTTATGTCATGATCTCAGGGTTATGAGATGGAGCCCTGCATGGGGGTTAAAATCCTCTCTCCCTCTGCCCCACCCGCGCTCCCACTCGCACGTGAGTGCTCTCTCTCTCTCTCAAAAATAAAGAAATTAAATAAATAAAAGTATTTTAACATCTTAGGTAAAGTACAGATGTGTGTAGAGTTCTGAACAACAAATCTTAAAAAGGAGGTGAAGTCAAAGACAATTAAGGGATAGAAGTGAATATATATGTGTGCATGTATATATTCTAGTGGTCAGGCACATTACTAGGCATTTTACCGTTTAGTTCTTACAGTGAGGTAGGTATTAACACCCCCATCCTAAAACTCTGTGGCTACAGACGATAAATTGCTTACCCAATGGCCCTTAGTAGTAAGAGAATCGGGAATCAACTGATAGTCTGTCTAAAGCAAAGCTCACTTTCTAATTCTTTTTCCTAATATTTCTAATATTCTAGTCTTTCTATTTTCCGATCTTCTGCTGTGTTACAATGTGCACTTCCAGGTTCTTGTTGCCAATATGCCCATTTCCAGTTCTGCTGGTTCCTTCACTTCCTTCCCTATTTGAACTCATGTTCTTCAAGGAACACTCCATAGAGCGGAGCTCTACTTCTTCATAATCCCCCATTACAGGAGTCCTTCGAGATGGTGCCAATTGCGATGTCCTATCCTGCATCTCAGTAACTGTGATACGGAAAATGAAGCATATTTCAGAATTAGTGATAACGATAACACTAGCTGAACTAGTGAAATCTTTAAAGTCCCTACCATGTCTCAGCCATTAGGCTAAGAGTTTTACCTTAATTATCTCATTTAATATTCATAAAAATCACATAAGTTAGTTACTATTTTGACCCACTTTTAATGACAAGGAAAGAGAAATTAAGTAAATTCCTTAGGCTGACCCTGTAAATGGTTGAAGAGCAAGCAAGTGTATGTCTGGTGATGTTGGGACCAAAGGCAACCGTTGTTCTTACATGTTTTGTCTCATTGGAGGACCCGTCTCTCCCTGTATTAAAAGAGTTGCCTTTGCCATGTGGACATTTAGGAAGTTTTGTTTAGTTTCATTTGTTTCCTGACTCACAAGAAACAAAACTTGACCCGAAGATTCCACAACCATTCAGTTCTTAGCAATTTTCAGTCTGAAAAACACAACTGAATCATTGCGCTTCTAGTTTCTGAAATATTGGGTATTTGAAAGATGTCCAGTTCTTGAAGCTTACTTTCCAGTTATCATTGTAAATGATGTTTGTAAATCCAGTTGTGTCACCTTAGAAGTTATTCTTAAAAGATATGCATTATCATGTTTCAGTTTGATTTGTGAATGATTGGCATTTGAAAATGTAATAGACATTCCAAAGTTGACTTGATTTTAAAAAGTCTCATTGAAAAGGAAACACATTTGAACTAGAAAGGGAAATTTGGCACATGTGAGTTGTTAGCTGGTAAAAATAGGTGTCTAATTCTGGAGGAATCCATTATTAAGTGTTTCATAGTGAGAAGATAGAAGTACAACATCCTACCACCCTTTGTGTCTGATACTTTGCAGTGGCTCATAATGCTAATTTTGATGTAGAAAGTTCGTATTCAACAATAAGAAACAGAAGCTACTTTTTCTTCTCTTCTTACTCTCAGGATTTAATTCTCCACACTGCGATCCACAAAAAAACAGGCACATGTATGCACACACAACCCCCCCACCCCGCCACAGTGATAAAGAAAGGTTGGAAGAAATGCAGGGTGCATTTGCAGGTCTAGATGGACCTTTCTGCCTAACGAAAGGCAACGCTCCCAAAGCAAATGGTCTTGCATTCATATATATTCTTTTTAAGATACAGGCAATTAAAAGTTTTAGAACTTTACATATGCTGTGTAAAATTTTAAACCCCCTCCTTCCACAGGAGAACACTGGAAGAGTCCCAAGATTTTCTTTCAAGAAACATCATATTAATATTCTCGGGTATTTGAGATTTAACATTTCATATTCTTTCCTCTGCACCTTTTATTGTTCCTATTTACAGTGCACCTGAAACACATTGTGTAATTGGCAGAGAGCCCAGATTTTCCATTTAGGAACAGTTTGATGATTTCACTTTTTCTTCTTCCTTTTTTTTTTTTTCCAAACAGCAGGTGCTCTATATTGTAAACAATGCCAGTCGCCATAATATTATTAGCTTTTGAATTTTTATTACGTTCTTGCCTCCCCACATATTTTAAACTTTAGTGCAAGGAATTTTTGGCACCAGCTCAGCAAGCTTCTTATTTCATAAGGAAGATAGATTCCAGCAAATAGAGTGCTTCATTGTCATTTATAATTAGAAAGTGTAAGATTTACCTAATCATAAAATCACCCAATATTTTCAGGTTTGTTTCTAATTTTCTAGGCAATACATTCACATCTGTCCTGTGCAGAATGCTAATTCTCTTTCAGTTGCATTAGTTTCTCAAATGTTTAACCCTTCTCTACCCGTTATTTAAATATAACTCTGTTTTGGCTTATCTTTCCTGCGAAGGCTTTTGGTTAAAAGCTATTTTTTAAACACTTCTAAAATGGCCAAACCTCATCAGAATTGATGCATTCAATTGAGTTGTTTTAGCAATCAATGCGTATCACTGCGCGATCGATTTAGCTTCAGCAGTCAGCATGGAATAAGGAGATGACTGAAGTGATACAATTGGCCATGCTCGTTGCCAAATGTAATTTATCATATTCCTGGCAATGTGACCAAACATCCAGCGGGGACACGGTGTTTTTGCACATAGCAAGTGCTCAATAAGTAGTTGCTAAATAAATAAATAAATAAATAAATAAATAAATAAATAAATTGAAAAATACACCCATTGTCCTCATAAGTTAAAACTTTATTACCTACAATACATATATTTATGAACATTTTATGAAAAAACTGGGTTTAAAAACCAGTTCTACGCACTCTTGGAAATACTGAATTAGCAGTTAAAAATGAATTAGCTGGTTAGTTGACACATTGCAAAAACTGCTGTGTGTAGACTGATAAAAAAATTATTTCCAGCTCCAAATCTGGATATTTGTTTCATTTTCTGAGATGAATTTTAAGATGACACTTAGCATAAATAATATTCAGAATTTTTCTTCACAGGTTGTGAGGAACTTTCCATTAGCGAACCAAAAGGGAAAAAAATAAAAAAAAAAATCAAGCTATTTTATTTCTACAGCTATGCCCTTTCCTGCTAAACTGCATTTAGAGCAACATTTTTTCCAGATCACTTCAATAAGTGAAAGCCCAACAGAGAACAGATGCAATATAAGAGCAATAAAGGAAGAAAAAAATTAAAAATCCTTTGTTCTCCCTGCAGTACATCTGTAAATCTATTAGCATTATTTTCCTTTCTTCTCTCTCTTTCTCTGTTTTTTTTTTTTTTTTTTTGCATCCCAAGCCAGATCTCAAGTTCTCTGAAGCAACCCTTAATCAAGCTCCCCAAAGGCCTACGACTGCATGCAGCAATTTCTCCCCTGCTCTCAGCACAGATGTTTCGAGCACATTCCATTACACCTACATGCCATTACAGCTAATGGCTTATTCTGATGAAGAAAGCTGCTTTCTGCTCAGTGCAGCAAAGGGGAAAATTTCCTCCTGTACAGTTCAATCCCTGCAACAATGAAATGTGGGGGCAGGTGGTACAACAGAACTCTCTAATGTTAATTACATACTGTATTACCCCCAAATTTGGCTGGTCATTAATTATGCTAATTTACCTTCCTGAAAATTAGCACCATCAATGTGAACATTTGAGCAGATTATAGCAAAATGTAGTCTATCATAGTTGCTTGTAAACCTGAACCTTCTGAGCCATCCAAAGAAAAGATGACTGGTCTTGGATGTAGCTAACTTAGAAGAAATGGTTTATGGTTACGCTGGGTAGTCCTCCTAGTTAATTTTCTAATTTTTCAGGGAAATAACCTGAAAACAAAGCCATTTCTGCAAGTCCTGACTAGAAATACATTTTATTAGGTTTTAAAATGATAAATCTCTAAATACAGAAAAAAATAAGAATAAAATCTAAAATAGCAAAGAAGATAAGCTAGTGTACTTTGCCCTGAAAAAAAATCATAGTTACTATTTTGGACCAGAAAGAGTGGAAGGAAAGTGAAAAATAAAACTTCACTGGCAGTATCTGAAGTTTTCATGCTATGGAGTGTAGGGATTTTCTTCTATACATTTTTCATAGTCTTGATAAAAAGAGATGAACATTGTCTTCAACAGCTCCTGCAGTTATAGATTGCACTTTTTTTAAATTTATTACTCTATAAAAATTGACACGTCTCCCCTTCCAGATAAAGCTCAGATTTTACCATATTGATCATAGTTTAACAAAGTGTAGGAATCAGGTTAAGCTCGTTTTCCATATGAATTAAATAAGTACAATTTCACTTTGGTCGGTGGAAATTGATTGGATTTCAGAAGTAAATAGAATATCTTCTGTATGGAGTGAACAGTCTCCTTTTCCTCTTCAAGGCTGCTGTTTCCTTCTATCCATCTCCAAGAAGCCATCATCATATTAACATAGATGACAATCTGGCAAGGAGGTGCTGATCAAAGATAAATTTCACACTCGCACTTCGCATTTTCTAATTACACCATCTGTGTCAGACTCTTTCGTGGCAGTTCTGCCCAATCTGTCAAATGCTGCGTGCCTATGGGAATGCAGAGGAGCTGAGAAAATCTCCTCGTCTCCCCCCACCCTCCCAGCCAATCCATCACCCCCAATCGGAGCTGGGCAGATATATTAGTCTAATTGGGGACTGGAATGAAGAAGGTTCCAGGTTGAATGGGAGATGAGGTGTTTGGGGGATGCAAGACATGAGATTGCAATTTGAATCATATTACAGGGCCTGCCCTAGCTTGTCTCGGAGCAGGCTGAGAACAAGCCATGCATGCGATATCAGGATGGGAGGGGTGAAGACAAGGGAACAGTTTTTAAAAGAATCATGAATGAGAAAGTGTCTTCTTTCATTTCTCTCTCTTTCTTTCAGACACATTATGGATAAATGATTGTGAACAGGCACGGATGCAAAGCTCTCAGCCTTTTATTATAATGTTATAAAACATAAGTATAAGGAGTTAAACACAATGACCCAGTCGATATGGCCAGATCTAATCTAATCAAGGCCAAGTAAATAAATCCAACAGCTTTTCCTCAATAACACAAATTAGTTCTTGCGGAATGTATATGATAGTCACAAATGGACACAATCCGCTAAAGCCAGGAGACACTGAAGGCTGCTAGCAACTTTAATAAAGAGTTCTCCAAATATGCATTCAATGTTAAGATCCACTTTAATCCCCTTTTTTTTAATTTAAGGTGACAAAGTCCATGAAATACCAAAACAAAACAAACAAAAAAAAAAGAAACAATTGCCCTCTCCAACAAGGGCCATGGCATAGCTAACTATTTCTAGTTATTGATTTCTCTCTGCCACATGTCACTGCCTTTAAGTCATGTGGCAAGTGATACCAAGGTAAGGGAATCAATGAAGAGCTCAATTTTAACTCTTCAAGGGTGTCCTCTGCTATGTGTTTATCCAAAAATGGTACTGCTAGGAAACCACAGAGAATCCATCCTTTTTTTTAATATAAAAAATTCTTATGATAATGGTACTTCCATTGCCCTTAAGGATTTAGAATCATTTTTTACCCTAACCATTCTCAAATGAGAAGATATACAGTGTGTGAAATGGAAACAGGAAAATGATGAGTTAGAAAATTTTCCTGTAGACCCAGTTCTGTTCGTTACTTCCCTGATTCTCTGTTTTCCATAAACTTCATCCTTCCCATTTCATGTTTGTGGTATATGCATGTGAAAGCATGCTAAAGATCATAAAACATCCCCCAAACAATGTCCTATTGTTCACTCATTTATATAGTTATGACTTGTTTCAAATCTTGTGATAGTTCAAGTAGCTCTTTAATTACAGTCTATTGGAGAGCTCTTTTCCCAAATTTACTATCCTAATGTCCAGATGTAGAAGTGGGACTTCTTGTGTGCTCATTTTGTCCTAGAAGAAATCAATGCTTGCAGGAAAAGGACTATGTCTCATTATTCTCTGTCTTGTGTGATCACAAGTTTTTATTAAATAACATTGGTATTTAATATTCATCAAGAGAGGAAAAGTGCTATTTGAGTCATTGAGTAAAAGGGACTGACAGTGCTGACATGATTGCATTTGTAGGGAAGGAAACCTCCTCAACAGCCTGTCACTTTCGCATTTCCTTGCTTCTGAAAATCAGGATTTTGCCATCCAATATTTTTGTAAACTTTGTAGTTTTTCTTAGATTCTAGAATTTATCTTTTTAAAATGATGAGCAAGGTGACTTTAATGTGGCTTATTCCTGAATGATTTCACTGTGAAGGCATAAGTAGATAAAGTTTAAGTCTCTGCTTCTGAGACTATCTTCTCCAACCATGGTAATAAATCTGTGAGAATACTGATCTTATGGGTGTTTATAGTTTTGTGATTTATTAAGATGTATTATCATTAGCTGCTTCTCTCCACAGATAGATAGATAGATAGATAGATAGATAGATAGATAGATAGATAGATAATCAGTAATATACCTCAAGAATTCAGAGAAAATTTAAGAGTATTACAAATGATCAAGTAAAAGCCCAGAGACTGTACATGC
This sequence comes from Zalophus californianus, assembly GCF_009762305.2. Taxonomy (NCBI): domain Eukaryota; kingdom Metazoa; phylum Chordata; class Mammalia; order Carnivora; family Otariidae; genus Zalophus; species Zalophus californianus. Next base: position 148,104,197 of record NC_045598.1, read on the forward strand.
TAAGGAAATATTAAAGAAATCTATGGTTTTTTGGTTGAAGAGTAGAAAGATGAGGAGAAAATTAGAAACAGTATTTATTTCATGAGGAGTCAATGTCCATTGTTAGTAGGAAAGTATCCTTCATTTCAAACCTTTTGATTGCCCTAAGCATGGACATATGTGAGGGATCCACTTAGTAAATGTTGTCATTGAATTACTTAATCAATCCACTTGTTAATTCAGTTGTGAGGGGCACTGGATATTAGCAAAGGCAGATGAATTTTTGTTTTCAGTTATTGCCATGCAACAGTTGTCAATGCCTAAAACCTGCCTTGAGTCTTCCTTATTCTCGTGAATTCCTAGACAATTAGAAATAAAATGTTCACACATCCTGCATTCCTTGAGAAAGTAAATGACCACTTACAGGATTATTTGCAGAACTGTACATTTCTGGAGTATTAGCTTTTCTCCGTTCTGCTTAAAGAACATTGGTAAATACATGTGGTCTGTCATAATGCATAATTTTCAAATTTAAGACTGAATTATTATATATGATGCTTTTCTTTCCTAAACTTATACAACAATTTTCTCTCCTGATATATATTTGCTAGATCTTCAACAGCTCTAAGATATCTACAGTATAGTTTCACATTTGGAAATACTCATGTATTAAATAAAGATCTTTGGAGAACTCACTGTGGAGTTTTTATCTTCCAAACATGCAGTGATTTACGTCTTTTCTATGTAAAATTAAGAGAATAGCTGATACTTCTAAGGAGGTAAAACTAAGAAAGAAGTGGGTATTTCAAAGGAGCAAAAGGATGTAGAGACTTGGGCAAGTGTAGAACAGTTTTTTAACCATTCACAGTCACTTCCAGAACTTGGTTTCTGCCCCAACACCCACCTCCATGTCATGTTTCCATTAAGCACTAAGAACTAAAAATAAAGTAATTATGTCACAGCAATGTAACCCAATCCAAGGAATCATGCATTCTTACTTCAGTAATGCTTCTATGTATAAATATTTCAAGAATAAAGATTATTTTTGTGCTCTCTGGCTCACTAAAACTCAACAACTCAAAGTATAATATTTACAAAAAAGAAAAGTAACATTTTGGGCCAGTATTCACAGAGCTGTCTCCTAGATAAGGCATTAGGATGGGAAACCTCCAGCTTCACCTTCATCATCCTGGAAACTAAATGGAGAAAAACCCTACTGCCAATTCTGTCTCATCTTGATCACTGTCCAATCCCACCCCAGCAAGCTATGTTTCACACCCCATTTAGAGCACGCTTGGAGGGGCACCCAAAGATTTGGAAGTAGACTCAAAGCTTATCTCAACTCTCCAGACATCAGCAGTGTGAAAAACGGGACTTTTTAAAATAATGTTTCCTGTTCTTCCTGCTTCTGGTCAAGCCAAAAATTCCATAGGGACCGTTGTTCTCATGGAATTTTGGCACCTCCTCTGCAAGGCACAGCCAGAATCTGGACATGCAAAGGGATGTGGAAATTGAAACCGATTGAAAAGTCTCAAATCAGGACCACAAAAAATGTTAGGGGAAGCACATCTAACAAGGCTGGAGTTCACAAGAACACTGAATATATGAGTGTAGTTTCCCTAATGACATAGTTGAAGTCCATCCAACCTCCCATGATTCATTCTCAATATGGGTCTTAAAGTCAGCGCATATAGGATGTCCACATAGACTCACAACTAGTGACTTCTCATTCAGTCCAATCTCTGGTGGGATGGTGGTGGTGGGGGGGGAGAATTTAAGATACTCTTCACAATTAAAGATTTTGCTTACTTACAGTGAACAGATTGATTGGCAAACAGAAAGAATGGTAAATATTTTTAAAAAAGGACTTTATTTGAGAACTGATATTGGGATTAGAAAAAAATAAAAATTTTTCTATAGAGAGCATATTTCAGAGCTGCTCACTAATAAGCTGATTTAAGAATGCAAGTATAATCCTAGACATTGATAAAATAGGGTAAGTGAAATGTACACTTGGCATACTAACAGTTACCTGAAGGATGCAAGTGCAGATAAATAAAGTTTTCCTTTTTTTATTTTTTGAGGTATTTCACAAATTTCCCCCAATCACAGAAATTTTTGTTTAAAAATTCTATTGTATTAATAATGGTCATTGGCTTATAAACCAATTGGTTTATGAGCACATTGGTTAAGAGTATCATAGGAAATACATGTTTTTAATAGCCCTTTTAATAAAGACTGTTTGGGTTTGAGTCAGCTTAAGTTTCCATCATTGAGGTGAATGTGCCACGGGGGTATTTGACTCAAGGGCATGGTGTTTTAGCAAACCAAAGTGTGAGCAAATACTCCCAATGCCAACATGAACACAGTGTGGACTGCCAAAGGTTGAAGCCACCCTCCAGGCATTCAACCCAAATAAAAACCGCATCATCCTGGAATAAAAAAAAAAAAAAAAAAAAAAAGTTTGCCATCTTAGTTTTGTTGGGAAAAGGGATTTTGTAGGAACCAAGGACAACACTTGAATTATTGTGAAAAGAATTTCAAACCTTTACTTCACGTAAGTATGTGTACTTCTTATAGGATGCAATCTTTACATGGACAATAAATTTAAAAAAAAAATGGGTTGCGAGTGTTTGGAATGAAACTATTATCTGAACACTAGGTCTTCTATAATTGTGCTTAGAATACTTGTAGAGCTTATTGATAAGTAGGTGTTTTTCCCCCTGAATATTCAAAATCCAGAATGTCCACACCAGACTTTATTCATGCCAAGATAGGAGTTCCACATGACAGTGTAGAGAGAAGGCCAAGAACAGAACGGCTACTGCACACCCTTTCTGGATGAGATCACGACCAGCATGTCTGAGACAGGGCAGGAAGGATGTTCTTAGTGTTATGTAGCCAATGTTTATCACACTCAGATGTCAGACCCACATTTAAGTCCTTCACGAGTTCAAGAAGCAAGTTTCGAATCATGCCTTTACCGCTTACCGGTAACACAAAGCATCAAGGAGAAGGGCGAAAGGCATGGTTTTGGAGTAAGCCACCCTGGGTGTAAATCATGTGTCTTCCCTTATTATCTGTGTAACCCTCAGAGAAGTTACTTAGCATCCCTCTGAGCGTCAGATATTCACCAGTGAAGTAGATATAATACATCTATGCCCTAGGTTTGCAAGAAATTAAGTCAGGGAGTATATACCCACACACATACATAGGTGTGTGTAAAAGCATACAGGCATATTTAATTCTCTCCTGGACATGCTAATTGATCAATAAGTGCTGGTTGAGATGCCTTTCTCTTCCCTTCTGCTGGAATATGAGCCACACTGTCCTATCACGGCCAGCATTAATGTAAAACAGAAAGGCCTTTACAGTAGGAACGAAGTGTATTCACCGTGACTCAGAATCGTGGGAAAAGTAAATTTCTCACTTTTACATTGTCTCCTCCTGTTCTTAGGCCCTCATTCTCGTTAGCTGTGGTGGAAATGGGTAGTAAGTGAGAGGGATGCTTGTTCTCGTTTGATGTGGGACGATGATGAAGTGGGCCATTAAGAGTACAGCCACTTTGGGTAAGTTTTGGTAAATTTTTAGTCAAATAATGTATAATGTATTCCCTATTAGGGCTGTTTTTCTCTTAAACGGTCTCTCCTTCCCAATTTAAGAATGATACTTGGTTATGATCAAGTTTTGTAACTTACCATGCCTGGACACATGGCCCCTGTTCCACTCCTGTCTCTTGCACACTTTTTGGTGTCTGTTCTTTCCTGATAACACTCGGAACACCCTTGATCTGATGGTGGAAACACCACACACAGTGGCTTCAGCTTACTATTTAACAATTATATTCCCAGTTTAGCGCTCACATTCCGATATTCACCGGCAGTGATGGACAAATCTGGGAGAATGGGACAGCTGTTCCTCTGTCTACGAGAGCATTATAGCCACCGATGCTGGAGTATCTGGGGAATTTCTCCCTGAGTCCTCTATGCACACATGTATCCTCTCTTAAAAAATCCTGAGAGCTATGGACTTTCTCAAAAACCTGCTGTCATGGGCAGTAGATTTGGAAGTAGGCATCATGTACCAAGGTAGACTTCCTTTCTTAGACTACTTCTCTGACTATCACGGCATCAGTGCTAGGTCCTTGGATCGTCAAGAGGTGTGAGAGACCTCAGGCATAATTCTCTTCACTGAAGGACCTCTGTAGCCAGCATAGTAAACAGGGCATCAGTCTGCCATCTGGGAGAACCATGGAGCTGTCTTCTGTGTAGGTAGAGTCACATGCATTCTGGCTCCAAGTTCATGACTTGGGATTTTTTGCCTCAACCTTTTGTCTTTTTTTTTTTGCCTCAACCCTTTATCTTAAGACAGAATCACAACTTCTCATAGCAGCCAGGAGCTAACAGAGTAAACTGAGGGCAAGCCCCAAGCCAGAGTGCTCATCAGAATCATTTAGGAATCTTCTTGCTCATCCTGGATGGTTGCCCATTTCTATCCCATCGCCATGTATACCAGTATATTCACATCCAACTCTCATATCTTAGACTATGCTTTTCGTTTCCATTGCCTTAACTGCACGACTTTATTTATAAACTTTTGTTAAGACTCCCCTCTGTGGCTCTTTTCACATCAGGTTAGAGTACCTTGGCCAGTACATCCTGCTTCGGCTGGGCCTTGGGTCTCAACTCCTAGCTCGGTCTGCTGCCTGGTACCCCAGGGGCAAGGGAAGGCATGTGTCTCAACCCCAGGAATTCAAGTGGCAAAAGGGTATCAATGAAATACTGATATTTTTTGAAATACTTTGTAATATAGGAGAAACAGTAATGTTCTCCGAAACTTGATGCTATTTGTCTATTGCACATTGTATTAGCTTGTGTTGTTCTGAGTTGCATTTAGGTTATATCTTCAGGGAGCAATTGGTATAGCCAGGCATGAAAAGGAAAGTTAAAATAAAAACCGAAGGCAAAAGGAAGGTAGAGGAGATAGATGTACCACAGGTGCTCAGAATTAGAGGAGGAGCAAGGAATTGGACCTCGCTCTCTCGCGGGCATAGTTTGGTGGAACTAACATTTATGGAGCAGCTTCTATGTGGCAGGTGCTTCTCTGTGGTGTCTCAGTTAATCCTCCAGCAACCCTGGGCAGGCCGAGGGCTTTCTCTCGAAGGAAACCAAGGTTCAGAGAGATTAAGTAATTTGTCACATAGCACGTGAATGCCAGAGCACGGTTTCAAATCTAGAACATAGATTAGAACATAGCTACTCCTGCCCCTGCTACCCCTTCCACAATTTTGTACCCTGGGAAGAAGATAACCAGAGAGAGAACCCTTCATCCACACCAAGGTCCCTTGCTGTTCAAATAACTTTCCCATCCTTTCAGATGGATGATTAAGCCCACTTGCCTTTATTTTCACTTGGGACACATTTCTTTTCCTGTAGGGGCAACAAAGCTCTGCCCTGTAGTATTTATTAAGAGTCCACATCTGCATAACACCTTGCTACCAAAAGGAACAATAAAAGGCAAGTGAAAATGACAAAGGCCCTGCCCTTTGGAACTCTACAATCACGAACAGATGGGTGAAGGTCTGGAAAGGGTGACTCAGCCCTCAAATAAGTGCTCAGCAAGCTGAGCATGAGTGGAGGCCCAGCATCCGGGTGATCCCACCGTGGGATTGGCCTCGGTTGAATACACAAGGTCTCTCTCTCTCTCAGGGACCAACTAGCTGAGCTTGGGTCAGTGGGAGGGAGTGAGGGAGGAGGGTGGGGTGTGCTCATTCTAACAGGGACAGTGAGGACAACTCCCCAGGCTTCAAGTTGCCCCATCTCCAGACTTATCCACTATCACAAGTTATCTTCGATCAGTTTGAAGCAAGATCTTTCATGAGCTGCCATATGTGTGGGTCCCTCGTTTCCTCTGAGTATTTTGTTCAGCTGTTATGCCGCTCATTCTGTGTGTGCGTTGAGGGGGTTGGGAGGCAGTCTTCCAGGCATACAGACCATCTCAGTGCGCACAGCCAGGGAAAAGTGCCTCAGACATCTATTTCAAAATGATGGTCATTTTTACAGTGCTTTAAAGTAGAAGGAAATCAAGAGTGGAGGAGTGGTCAGATGCTTTTCCACCGTCCTTAAGAAAAAGGCGTTTCTTCATATTTCAAAGCCTGGGCCATCCTTAAACTAGTATAAATTGCTGACTTGGCTTCTTTCTGTTCAACTTATTAAATAATGACATTCTATATAAGGAAAGAAAGTTGTGTAATATGTAAGGCTATGCATGAAGCGGATAAAATATGTTTAGACTATGTCTGAAGGCCAAGAAAGTAAAGGGGGGAGGGAGGGAATTTGCTGGAGGAACTTCTATTGTAAACGCATTAAAATCTGAATTAATGGTGGTATTATCCTAGCAATGACATCACACAATGACTGTAAAATCTAAAACCAAGAATGGTTATTTTCAGAAAATTTGAATGGTTTTCTTGCGCACAAGCTTGCGGACTTGTATGGCATACATCTTTATGGTATTCTTATACAATTGCTACTCTAATGGAAATTTCAGTTCCATGTAGACCTAGGAATTTAAAGTATTATTTTCTGTCTTCTCAGTAGACTTTTCCTTTTCAGAGATGTATTATTCATTTATAATTTATTACTCAGAGAGAAAAGTATTAATAAGGAAACTGGACCTGTCCAGTTTCAATGTCAGACTCTACTGAGAAAATCAACTCAGAGCCCAGCTGGTCTAAAAATCTATCACATTTCTTTCTTTCTTTCTTTCTTTCTTTCTTTCTTTCTTCCTTTCTTTCTTTCTTTCTTTCTTTCTTTCTTTCTTTCTTTCTTTCTTTCTTTCTTTCTTTCTTTCTTTCTTTTTTTTAGTGGATATCATCCTGGGCATTGTAAATCGTGTATGTGTACTATATAATTATATTGTCCATGGATTTATGCAACTCTATTGCATATTTCATTACTTTTTCTTGGTCTACTTATAAAAACTACATTTTACATGTCTAATAATGCAATTCAAATTGTACCAAATATGAAACACTGACATGAGGCATAGGGAAATGATGCCTGAGCAATTTAACCTGATTCACTGAAGGACAGGAGAATTACCTTTATTGTAATGAGCTATGGAGGGTGGTTCAGGCTGCTTTTTCACATTCGTGATTCCGCTATCCACCTTTCTCTCGAAATCTAAAGCCCCTGTCAGCTCACATGGAAAACTTGGATGTGTTTTATACTATCATGCTCTCATCCAAGGGAAGGCGGTGGTGAAGGGAAGGAGGGGGGCTGCTTGTTGGTTTACAGGAAATCCGAACACCCATGGGATGCTTTTCAGAATCCAAACAGAGTTCAACACATAAACATTCCACGTAATTTGTTGTTTCCATACATCATTTGCCTCTTAAAAAAAAAAAGACTGAAAAAGAATTTTTTAATGTGTGACTACAGTGACAGAGAGTGGGTGCCAACAGCTCTCTGGATGGCTTTTTATCTCATTCCCTTAGTGAAAACAGTTAACTAGGCACTGGTGAGAGATTCTGTAACTGCACAACACAAAGCTGGTGCCAGTGCCAAGTGCGGCATGCCAGATGTGTGAGTACATTCTGGAGCGCAGCATCAGCAGCTCCAACGCTCGCCATAGCCATTAATCTAGAGACCTCTGGGAGTTCCGGGTAGCTCTGTAAAACCCGGCCCTGCCAAGGCTGCATCAGATAAAGCCATCAATGCATTGTAAAAAAGACACAAAACCTATTTCATGGGCTGCACTGATCAAGCAATTACAATCATTGACTACATTAAGCAAAGAAACAGCGGGGTGCCCTATAAAATTGACTGCCAACTTGAATAATCAATAGACTCCATGTAGAGTAAATTAAATAACTGAAAAACTATTTGGAAAAGCTGAAGTTAAAAAGCCAATCAGTAATCCCTCATCCATGGCAAAACAATCCTGCTTCCAAAGATCCTTTAGTTTTGCTTTAATTCTTATCTCTGGGAACTCCTGGGATGGAGAGCTTGGGTGGGAGGTGTGTGTGTGGGGGGGTGGGGGCGGGGATTCTTCCACCTTTTTTATCCTTCTCTTTCATAACTGTACATTTAATTTGAATGCTATTTATAATCAATCGATGGACTCTTCCTGTCATCTGTAGCTGAGTGCACAACCAGAGCAGGAAGGTTTTTGATTGAAAGTCAACCTTCTGAGGAGAGGCGTTAAGGTTTGACATGGTTCATGGTTTAACCTGGGGCTTACAATAACAAGAAGGGTTTTTTGTTGTTCTTCCATATTAGAATAATTTGGAATTTGGGAGTTTCTAATTACTAAATTTTGTAGAAAATAAAGCCATAAATGCAAGAGACAGAGCTACGTAAAAGCCTTTTGCAGGTTTTTGCTGATTTACCTGGACACCACACGTTAAGAGTTTTTAGAACACAGAGCAATCATGATGAAATTTCACGTTTTCCTCTCCAAAAGCTATTTTTTATTCTTTTTTGCTCCACTGGGAAGTGACAAAACATGTTCAGAAAAATTAACATTAATTTATATTTTATGTTACTGGTGCCTTGAAAAGTTTGCATTATCTTGTAAAAAAATTTATGTATTCATTCATGTACACACGTTTGTTTTGTTTCATGCTAGAAAAAAAACCCATCTATGAACAATTTCTCTATTGTCTTAATAGAAAATGCAGGGGAAAAAATGATGGAAATGTGAAAGTGATTTTTCCTCATAAACAAAAAAACAAACCATTTTCTGTGAGTTTCCTTCATGATTAAAATGTAATGCTAATAATTCCAGATCTCAGAAACCAGGTTAGCTGGTAGCGGTGTATATCTGGATGTGAAAATGATAGCATTGGAAAGATTACCAGTACGTGTGTATGCTTGACAAGGATATTTTTCCACCAAAAGAGAAAAAAAATTTGAAACCATTATTGCAGAGACAATACAATTTTCTTTGTAGTCAAGCCTGTTTCTGAAAACAATATGTAACAGTAATAGTATGAAGACACCTACGGCACTGATGAATACGTCATTAAGCAGGCATTATTGCTGTTCCCACTGAATATAAGATCACCCTGATATTATGAATGATTTGCATATTAACGAAAATAATATTGAGGTGTATTTAACGTGGCATTTGAATTAACTCTTAATAGCATGCAAGTTCTTTGGGGCCAGGCTAGTGAATAGGTTGCAGGATGAATTTAGAAATAATTGTCACTAGCTAGGCTTTGTGAAACCAGGTATTTAGAAAATATCTTAGAGGTATTATTTTTAACACACTGATGTGTTTTATAGAGCCTCCTACCGTGGGACACAATAAATTAGTTGTCAATAAACAGCTTGTTTTAACAACACCCTGCTTCCTTCCCTATTCAGTCTATTAAGGACAAAAGATCCTCTAAAAATAGTGTATTTAATGACCAAACTTTATTTTTGAAAAAGCTGCACAAGGAGAAGGAGAAATATGATGAACTAAAAATGATTATGTGTCACAATAAAATTCTCCAACTTGTCTGCTGATGAGATGATAATGTTGCCCATAAAAGCAGGAGGAGAGAAAGTGCTGCTGAGCTCTTGATAAAATGTCTTATTGAAACCTATTGTATTTACTTCTTATTAGATTCTGAACTCAAATAGATCTTGATTGTTGAGAGCTTGGGTATTTAAAAGCTTTAAGATCATCAATTACATTACTCATAATTTCCACATCTGCCTTTCCCCACTGCAATTCAGAGAGAGAGAAAGACTATTATAACAGCCTTCCTGCAACTTGATTACTGGGAGTCTCTGTTACAATGTGCACTTGAAATGCTGTTAAGATGTGAACTTAACTGCAATTTTCAGTTTTATGGAGCTACTCCTACATGGATAGCTTTTGGTAATAATTGAAATAAAATGGCAAAAGACCTGCCAAACGAGCAGGGAGAAACAGAGGGCCACCTGAAAACCCAGAGCCCTGGCAGGGCAGCCAGGAAAGCTTTGCCTGTTGGAGCTACGCAGTTTCACTGTCCCGATAAAAATGAGCTTTGTGGGAACGAATATGCATTTTGACTTAAACAAAATAATAATTAAAATGGCCATTATGTAATTGAACAGCAGTTTGGTTATGTTTATGCTGGGTAGAAGCGGGCTGTGGGGAGTAAGAACCTAGAGAAGGCTCGCTATGAAAATGTTGCCAAAACAGCACAATTCCATTTTTTTCCCCAGAAATACTTTGTTTCTTAACTCCTGATGGGATGGACGTCTTGGGGGAACTCTTCATAATCTCCTAAATGTTTACTATATATTTGGGGTTCAGGTGTCCTGACAAGAATAGTTTAAAATAACCAATTATCTTTCAATAAAGTAGATCAAAACCCAGCACTGTACACATACAAAGGTTTTCTTTGTCTCATTGGATCTCACCAGACCCAGGAACCGGATAAGGGAGGGTCACGTTCACGAAGTGAGAATTCCAGGTCTAATTTATGATCAAAATTCTGTATTTGGTTTGTTTGTGGAGATGGTTTTTTAAGGCACGGGTTTACACCACACACATATGCACGCACACGCGCACACATGCAGAAATGTGGAGGTGCTTTCTCAGAAGCAAAAAGACAGCATATTTGAAAGTACATTGCAAATCTTGGGAAAGGAGGAGGGGAGAACACTGAGAAGATATTTCTCTAGAAATGACACCTCCTGGGGAAAAATGTAGTCTCTGCAATTTTACCTTTTCATTAATGCTTTTCCATATATAAATCTTTTTTTCTCTTTGCCTGAGGTATCAGATCTGAGATCACAATCTGAGCCAATCTAAGGTCTCATCACCTAGCCCTGAGACACAAAGGAAGGATGCATTGGTTCTTGACAATTCCTGTAGAATCTAGAATAGTTTTTCGTTCTTCAGTTAACGGTTTTATTTAGCATTTAATCTGCATGTATCTTAAAGCAATTAGGCAAAGACAGAAACTGGGTGAAAATGTTTTGAGATTTTTCCATTAAACTCATTTACTATCAAGGAAGAAAATTTTCCACGCTGGGTGAGCTCTATTTCCTCCTCCCTCCAAGAAAAACATAATAAGAAAAAATAATTGATGTAGCTTCACCTAGAAGAACAACAGTTTACGGGTCCCATGACGGTATTTACATGTTCAGAAGTATATTGAGCGTGTGTTAAAACTGATCCAGGTAGAGTGTTTTCAATAGCTTCTCCATAAAAACAGACTTAAAATGTGTTTCTGTACACAGGCTGTTACAGGATTATTCAGAATGATCACAAACAAAAATGAGAATTGCCTTGGCAGGAACTGCTTTAGAAAAGTTTTAGTCACAGAAAAGAAATAGACTCTCGCTTAAGAAGAATTTAAGTACTGGTGTTGATACCTAACAATGAATTAAAAATATATATACACTGTAGTAGTCTCATTGTGATGCTAAGTTGGAAATATCTAGTTTAGGTAAAACCCAGAACTCTCTCGGTTCCCGCATTGGGGAAAAAAAAATATTCACCTGCATTATTTCTTCATTCTTCCGTAAAATCAGGGCTACCCAGCTCATGACGATAATCAACCTGATCCTTATAAAGGAGACCAGTTCCAGAGTGCACGTTTTCACTACTCTTAGGCCTTCTGTGCTTTCTCTGATTCTTTGCCCGTCTTCCCTTAAGGATGCAAAAAGGAACCGAACACTCTTACATGCGGTTTGAACTCTATGATATGCTCAGAGTTTGTTTCTTTTTCACAAGAGCTGGCAGTCACACATGAAGGAGATAAGGCAACCCTGGAAGCAGACAAGCATGTGGCACACACTGCACTATCCGGCTCCGGGCTGTGTGTGGCAAAGCAGAAATGCACATAAAGAAGGTTAAAAAAAAAAAAAAAAAGTCCTGAATAGAAGATGGAAGGGTGTATCCTGACCAGCACTGGACCAGGTGTAGGGCTCATATCCTGCCTGACTTTTTTTTTTTTAAGATTTTATTTGTTTTTTTGACAGAGAGAGACACAGTGGGAGAGGGAACACAAGCAGAGGGAGAGGGAGAGGGAGAAGCTGGTTCCTGCGGAGCAGGGACCCTGATGCGGGGCTCCATCCCAGGACCCTGGGATCATGACCTGAGCCGAAGGCAGACGCTTAATGACTGAGCCAGCCAGGTGCCCCTCCTGCCTGACTTTTAACACCTTCTCTTGATTTTCTGTGCGGTCTGTCACTTTCTTCATCACTGACACAAATATAGTATTAACTAATCAACACAGGGGCTGTGCTGATTGAGGATGAATTACCCATTTTGGCCTAAAACCTGTGGCAGGACACATACCTCTGAGGACAAATGCAAAAGAAAAGGGAAAGGACTGCACGGCACATTGATAAAGCCATCCCATTTTATTATTAAGAAACTATTGCCCAGGGGCGCCTGGTGGCTCACTTGGTTGGGCATCTGCCTTCGGCTCAGGTCATGACCCCGGCATCCTGGGATTGAGCCCCCGCATCAGGCTCCTTGCTCTGCGGGGAGCCTGCTTCTCCCTCCCTCTCTGCCTGCCGATCTGCCTACTTGTGCTCTCTGTCAAATAAATAAAGAAAAAAAAATCTTGAAAGAAAGAAAGAAAGAAGAAAGAAAAAGAAAGAAAAAGAAAGAAAGAAAGAAAGAAAGAAAGGAAGGAAGGAAGGAAGGAAGGAAGGAAGGAAGGAAGGAAGGAAGGAAGGAAGGAAGGAAGAAACTATTGCCCACACCAAGAGGTGCCCGTTGATTTCGATCCTGAAGTGTTTGTGGTACATACTTGGCAAGCAGCATCGGGGTTGTCAGTTTCCAATCAGGACTGCTAGAAAACTTTAAAGGAAATCTATTTTGATCGCTATTCTGATTCTTGAATTTCTTGTATTTAATTCCCTTCAGTGGTAGGCCTTTTCCCTACCCACCTCTAATACAGGGTAGCTTGCTACTCCTCTGCCTGCAGCTTCATTTAAGAACTCGGATTCTCAGGGAATCCCTCTTTATAGCCAACCTAGACTTTCCCAGGGTCTCCATTCTCCCTCTGCTTGGGTCACACACACAGGTCAACTTGTTCTTCCTTATATCCGCCTTTCAGGTATTGATGGGGATGATCAACTCTCCATCAGAAGTGCCTCTTTTCCACACGGAACACTCCTGATTTGTTCTCTGAACAACTGCTCTTGTTACACGATTTTAGGGCCACTCACACTGTTTTGGTTATTTCTCTGTTCGCTTCAGTTTGTCTACATTTTTGCATGTATTTCTTACTTTTACTTGTTTTTTTTCTTTTCTCTTTTTTCTTTCCTTCCTTCTTTCTTTCCTTCCTTCCTCCTTCCATCCTCCCTTCCCTCCTTTCTTTCTTCTTTTTTCTTTCTTTCCCTCTTTCTCTCTTTCTTCTTGCTTTTTCCCCCAAAGTTTATTTTCTTTGAGGTCAGCTAGATTTCTACAAATATCTTTACTCAAACTGTGGCAGGAGGCATCTGGGTATACCTGGCCACATGACTCCCAGGATCAAAATTGTGACATTTTCTAGAAATTGTTATAGAAAGTGAGTTTCCAGGTTGAATTTAAAAAGAGAATATGTGTTAATGTAGTAGAAAAAGGCACAGGCTTCTGAGTCTAACGAACCTGGTCTTCTATCACTCATTAGTTATGCTGTTTAATCCTTTTGAACTTCAGTCTTCTCTTGGATAAAATGGGAATAATGTCCATTTTGTAGGATTGTCTTAAAGATTAGAAACATGAGTCAAGTGTCAAAAACAGAGCGTGGCACATCATAAGCAATCTATAATTAAAAACTGGCTTCTTTTATTGCTCAGGAAGTGAAAGAATTGCTCCTAGAAAATGTTGAATAAGGATGTAAAACTGGGGAAAACCAATAGAGGTGCTGTCATGAAGAACTACTAGCACCAGTCACACGTGAGAGGGGGCTCTTGCCCGCTAACCATGAATTGAAACCCACCATAACTCATCTCACAGAGAACACTCAGCAGGCCCCACACAGCATCAGCAGTTTCCAACTTACAAACCTGCTCTGTATTTAGCGACAACAATACAAAGGTGAAAAGACTTTAATCTACTTTCTGTCCCCAGAGCATCTCTAAGTCCTTCAATACTGTGAATTTTGCAAGCTTAATAACACTTGGTGAAGCAAGGGCTTCAGCCAGGGCATTTATTTTATTTTATTTTGTTGCTTTTGGGTTTCTTCCCCCCCCCACCTCTTATTTCTGGGGGTGGGAATACATTCTGATTAAAATACTTCAATATTAAACATATTGAATACTTGTTTTTCTTTACATAACACAGCTGAGAAATAATTACATGGATATTCCAGTGCAGAAACACTTCCTACCCTATCAATATTCTTATTAAGAGTAATAATAAAGCAGCATGTCATGAAACTATGCTGTCACAGATTCTTACTCGTGTATTTTTATCTTCTCCACCCTGGATTCCTTACACATGGCATGCTGAGTGTAACATTTCTGCTCTGCTAAAAGACAGTGTCAAATAAAATTAGTTCTCTCAACTCCGTGCCACAACAATGTCTATAGAAATGTATTATAGTCTTTATTTAATATATTAACTGTATTTGAGCATATGTGTCTTTATAAATCATAATGAAAGCCCTAATGCATTTTGGAATCCAGAAGCATATTCACTGAAGATTAAAAAAAGAAAAACAAACAAACTCCATTCTGAATGAAGTCTCCCTTAAATGGAAGGGAAATAAGGATATATGTAGCCTCACTCAGAAGAGATTTTACTTGAAAGAAATGGAAAGAACTTGTTTTCTATACATAAGTTAGGGCCTCTTGGGATGAAGCATTTGATTTATATCCATATTCTGTTGTGTATGTGAGTCTGTGTGTGCGCACACATGTTAGGGATAAGGTAAGAGGTGATACTGCAAAACACAGAAAAAGAGAAATGGACAAGAGAGGAGCCATCACTTTCATAAGGATAAGGTTTATAAGGGCACTTTCTCATAGGGCCAATGAATTATCAAGTCAAAGGAGAAAGTTCTACATGAATGGCTAAAATGGATGCTGCCCTTAACTCTGTATTCCTCAAGCACTTGGCACTAAAGATACTGGGAGGGGCCCGAGAGAGAAAAGCTCTCCTCTTCAGTGTGTGGCAAATAACTGAACCAGTGGGATAAACAGAGCTGAACAAGTGAACAAACATAAAACCCAGCACATTACACCCCTCCTGGCTTCAGGCAAAAAGCAGCTAAAGAAGAATATGATAAGCGAGTGTGCCTCCCATTTCCATTCTCAGCTCTATCTTCCCAGCTCCCCCGGCTCTGGATGACATGTTCTCAATGCTGCCTTCACCTCCAGCTTGAGACTATGGTTCTCTGATTCTAGGATAAGGAAGTCAATGTCCCGTACGGACTGAGTTTCGTTTTTTTGGAACTTCATTGCAGGCTTCTTGGCCAGGCCTCTAGGGGTGGTGACATCTGGCTTCCTGAGAATGCTGTATGATTATACAGCAACTCAACTGATATGAAGGAGTTAAAACAATAAGTCCAAACTTGAAGTCTTCAGGCAAGGCACCAAAGTAGATTCCCTCTGTTCTGCTAATCAGTCAAGCAAAACTTACTTCTAAAGTACACTTTATATCAGTAAGATCATATGACAATTGTCTTTCTCTGATTGACTTATTTTGCTTAGCATAATACCCTCTAGTTCCACTCACATGCTATGGTGAACGCTGTGAATTGTGTAAGACTGATAAATCAAAGACCTGTACCTCTGAAACAAATAATACATTACAGTTAATAAAAAAATTCAAATAAAGTATACTTTAAAAGTGTACTAAAAAATACTTTTAAGAGAAAATCTTGGAGATAGCACTTAATATAAAAACAAAGAAAAAAAGAATTTGAGGTTCCAACATCTCAAGTACATCTCAAGTTCCCATCAAAATGGCCAGAAGTCCTCCTAGCCATCCTATAGAGACGCTCACCAGGTGACAAATGCTGTTTACACACACAGATCTTTCAAATTGGCTTTTCAGTGATTTGGTATTATGAATTAGTGGATTGCTAAACATCAGTAGGCATCCATGGGCTGCTTCTGATAAGAAAGATCCAAGCTCAGATAAACAGATAAGGAAAATTTGTATGAAATAGATGCAGTGCAGGGAGCAGGAGAAAACTTCCAAAACATCAGTAATTATATCCTTAGAGAATTTATTTTTATATAGCAATCCAGAAGACATTAAAGGAAACACTATTAGCTTCAGGACAAGGCAGGATGAACAAGGGTAGGATACTAATAACAAGTCAGGAAACAACAACAAAAACACACAAGGGACAAATCTGAGACTGAGAAAAAGTTTTACGTTGAGACAGAAATTTGAATAATAGAGAAGGAAATCATCCTAAAAATAAACCAGGAAGACAAAGCAATGATGAATTAGAAAAAATAGAAAACCAAGAAGGATGTTATTAAAAAGTAATAAAAGAAAATTTCTGAGAATGGAAGGACATGGATTTTCTTATTGAAATGGCTCAGGAAATGCATAGCATGTTGTATAAAAATCTGCATGTAATTTACTGTAAGTAAGAAAAAAAATCAGAAAAAAAAATCAGCAGGATATATTGAAAGAATTAGAAAACTGGATGATACCAGTGTACCACAGCAAGACTGAAAGCTAAAATGCAATAGCATTCATATTCTGAGTAAAGAGAATTTTCAACTTAAAAGTGTATACCCAGCCAAACTAGCCATCAGTGAGGGTAATTAGAATAAAGATATTTTTACATAAGTAAGATCTCAAAAAATAAAAGCAACTCCCATATGCTCTTTCCCCAAGAAGGCACAAGTAAGAGGAAGGCATAGGTTTAAGGAAACAAAAGTTGATGCAAGAGAAATGCATCAAGATAAGAAAAAAAGAGGGGTGCCTAGGTGGCTCAGTCAGTTCGGTGGCTGCCTTCCGCTTGGGTCATGATCCCAGGGTCCTGGGATCGAGCCTGCTTCTCCCTCTCCCTTTGCCTGCTGCTCTGCCTGCTTGTGCTCTCTCTCTATCTCTCTGTCAAATAAATAAATAAAATCTTAAAAAAAAAAGATGAGAAAGAAAGAGAAACTCAGGATGATTGTGAAAAAGTCCACGATGACCTAGGACAGTTTTCCAGAATAGAAGAAAGAAATGAAAGGCTCCAGCAGGACTGCTTCCAATTCAGAAAAATGAATTTGAAAGAATATATGGTGAGGTTTTTAGTTTGATAAAAAGTATAAAGTTAAATCCTTTATGGTGAAAAGCAATTGAAAAAAAATCCCTATAACTTCAGGAAAACAAAAGTTGGATAGCAAATGAAATATAATCATAACACTGTAGTGTTCAGCTGTGAATAATATTTATATATTTACACTTAATGACATTTAGAACATTTATAACAATACCCCAAATCAAAATTTAAATATATTAGAAGGATGGGCAATGATTTTTCTACATGTGGAGGCCATGTGTTGGGAAGAGGGCTAAATCTTTTTTATTTGTAATAGGAAGTCAATAGAAAATGTCTAAAATTGATGAATCAATAAAAGGTAGAATAATCATATTATTAGAAATAAAATTATAAATAGCCAAATGAGTTGAAAATGATTTTCTGGGTAGCAGGAAATGAGGGACTGGAAAGTATGAGGCAGGGGATTCTATTGTTTTTCAATATAAACCATGTACATATCTTCCTCAGCTTACAATGGGATTACCTCCTGATAAACCCACTGTAGGTTCAATATCATTAAATCAAAAATGCATTTAATATATGTGACCTACTGAACTTTAGACCTTAGCTCAGCTGACCCTAGCCTACAGTTGGGCAAAATCATCTCCCACAAAGCCTATTTTACAAGAGTCAAATATCTCATGTAACTTACTGAATACTGGACTGAAAGTGAAAACAGAAGGGTTGATGGGTGCAAAATGGTTTTGAGTGTATCAATTGTTGACCCTCATGATTGTGGGCTGATGGGGAGCTATGGTTTAATGCCCAGAATCACAAAGAGGATCTTACCTCCTGAGTATGGTTTCGACTGAATGTGTATCATTTCTGCAAAAGTTGAAGTTGAAATATCTTAAAGTTGAAAAAAATAAAGTTGAAAAATCTTAAGTCTAACCATTGTAAGTCAGAACAGCATGTAATACTCTGAATTTTAGAACTGCGGTAGAGGCCTCTGGTGGCCTGCATCACACCTGCTCAACCCACATCTAATGTTGGCCATTTCTGGGAGTGCAGGCACTCCTGATGCTAATAGGGTCTACGTTGAGCACAGACTTTCTGCCCCAGTACCCTCTCAAGAGCCACGGGGCCCACTGGAGCCACTGCACAACAGCATCCTTGAAGTGCAAGTGATGGGAAACAAAGACTCCCTCATCACTCTCAACCGATGGAGGATGGGAGTCAATGGATGGATTGTCCAGCCTTCCAGCCTTCAGGCAGACAATTCTGGAAGATATTGTTGATACTTCTCGGGAGATCCTGTTGGAACTGACCTTCTACTGCAGTCCTGCTGCCCACAGCAGTGACACCTATATTGTCTTCCATACCTAATCTTTTCTCCTTTTTGGCCACACTCTCCCTGCTGTCACTCCTGTTTCCTGGAGTCACCTCCACAATAAGCTACCTACCCCTAAGTCCTTCTCAGTCTTAAGTGCAGGAGGATCCAAACAAAATAAAAAATGACATATATAAGACTTCATATTGTAAAATATAATAGATTAAATTAGAATAGTACATAGTTATGTCTTATATATGCTTTGGGATAAATAAAACACCTGTATTGATATTATAGAAAATATAGATAATATAGAAAATATCAATCAACATATTTATATGGCTTGAAATTCCTGGTTACAGTCTTATACCTAGTTTCAAAATAATTGTCTTAAAAACAGAAAGGAACTTGACAGACTTTGGAAAATATTTTAGATGACTAAAAGATTTCTAATGATGACAAAGATACTGATATTGAATACGCTGGTGAGAGGTTAAAATAAATTGTTTCATAAAATATTAGAGGAGATTGACATATTTTATAATTGCTAATTAGCACATTATTTAACATAATATGTGGTTTGCTTACGTAACTACATTAATAAACTATATATACTATTATATAATATATATTATATATAATAAATGATTTGGTACACCAAAAAGTGTACTTAGTGATGTCTCTATATTTGAAGCAAGTAGCAGAAAGTCACTGCATTGAACTGAAACTAATTTTTTACTCCAACATAGCATTTTCCATCAGCTTATAAGCAACCTTGTCAGGGTGGACCAGTATGGGATAAAGAAATGAACTAACCAGACTGACAACAGAGCAATGTAGAAACAGGATGACAAAAGACTTGTACCCTGAACTTTCCTGGAGAAGGTTAGTTGGCAAATCAAGGAGGGGTGGTTTATATCAATATATCACCCGGAGATTATTACAGCAAATTATTTGAAGTTGTTGCATGATATCTCTGGGCGTGTGTTAGATTTCATATACATATTATTGCTAAAACTCTTTCTTCCATAACCCCCAGAATACCTCTCCTGGCTTGCTTTTCACTTCTTTGTGTGCTGAGTATCCTTTCTTAGAGCCCTGTTGATAACTTGAGTGGAGTTTTTCTGCAGTGTCCTTGCTTCCTCCTGTGTGCTGCCTCATGGCAATCTCATCCTTGGTTTCAATTGCTTTAGATTAATAATTTTCAGCAACAGCTGAACATTAGCAACACCTATAGCCCCTTTAAAACCTACTAATGTCTGGGTTCCACCCTCTCTGGACCACAAATTCTGATTAAATTGTTCTGGAGTAAGTGGTATGATCTGAAAGTTCTCCAGGTGATAATCAACAGCTGAATTGAGATCCATTCATCTAGATGCTGATGACTCATAAAACTTACTATCTACTCTCCACTGAGCTTCAAATCCATATTTCCAAATGCCATCTGAGAGGTGATTAAGAATGTGGGTTTTTATGCTGTAATGGGATCCTTGCTTTGGTGCTTAACTGTGTGAACCCACACAAAATACTTACCTCCTTTAAGCCTTTCTTTTCTCATCTGTGAAATGAGGTTAACAATATCTACTCATAGAGTAATGAGGATTGAATAAAATGATTTTTGTAAAGCACATAGTGCAGTATTTGGAACATAGAAAGTGATTTAAAAATGGAAGTTATTATTTCTTGTGTATGCCTCTCAGGTTCTGTAATTTTTGTATTTTCAAAATAAATTTGTAAAAAATGTTCATTACAACATTATTTTTAATAATAAAAACTTAAAAATACTGAGTGTTCAACAATGGGGAATTGGCCAAGTAAAATTTAATATATCCGTATGATAATGTACTATCTTATGAGGCTAGTTTTCTGAATTAAACATTTACTGCTTATTTAAAAAAAATTTTTATAAAATAAAAAGCAGAATTGATGTCTTGTTCTTTTGCTAAAACTTGATTTTTCTCTTTGTTTTTGAGTTTGGCTGGTTGAATCCCAATCCACTCAGTCTTATAAATTAAAAACCAGAGTTTCTCTCTGTATCTTCCTTGTCAGCTCACTTCCTCATCAACCATCACTTGTCTCTTTTCTGATCCCCCTTCTTTATTCCTGCCACCTCTGCCTTACTCACCATAGGTCTTTATCACTTTCTGCCTGGTAAACTGGAAATTTTTTCAAGTATCCTTCCCTTTCCAGTCTTTACTCATTCCACTGCATCATCTCGCACATCTAATTTCCTAAAAATCAAATCTGATTATATATTCCCCTTCTAATAAAGTTTTGTTGATTCCTGTTGTCCCCTAAATAAAACACAAACATGTTAGCATGTTACATTAGACTCTTCAGGAGCTGGGTGTCATTTCAGCCTTACATGTTGCACACCAATGATCTACTTGATGCTCTGTTTATATTAAACCCTGAGATGTGTGATTCCTTGGAGTAAGTCCTGGACATTATTCATAATTTGTCACTGTGTGGAATAGTCTCTTACTTCTCTTTTGAATTGGCAATAGCCATTTTATCTTTCTGTACCCAGCCGGGTGCTGCTTTAAGAAGCTTTCTTTCCTTGCCTCTCTCTGTCATCTGTTTCTGAGTCACTACTGTTTCCAAGTTAGTTTCACCTTGTGTATTCTTACAACCTTGTTGATAACAAAGTACAAGCAGATTTTGGTTTAGAGTGTTCATATATTCTGTCAGTATTTGAGCACCTACATTACATTACATTACATTATGATAGGCAGAGTATAAGTTGGTGAGAATGAATAATACGTAAGATAGATAAAAGCCATGTCATCATGGAAATAAAATATTGGGGAGGTGGGGGATGGAAGAGAGCAAGTGACAGATTATGATACATATCATTCTTCTGGTGTTCTGAGACCCAATTCCCAATATGTGGAGGGTCTTTCCACACCACCAACAGGCAGTTGTCTAGGCACCTGTGGGGTTTCCTACAATCCACCTCAATTTTGATGCTAACTACCTGGAGATAGCATCAGATTCCATGGTTGAGGGGTCAGTTCTATAAGACTGCTCCCCTAACACACACACACACACACACACACACACACACACACACACACACTTCAGATGCCAGTTGCAAGTCTAGGTTGTTACCTGTGCTTCTGACCAACCCTCTATAATTCAGAGGTCCCCATGACCCCTTACTTGGGTTCGATTAATTTGCTAGAGCAGTTCACAGAACTCAGGAAACCTTTTATATACTAGATCAAAGGTTTATTATAAAAGGACACAACTCAGGCACAGCCAGATAGAAGATATGCATAGGGCAAGGTATGGGAAAAGGGGGTGGAACTTCCATGCCCTCTCTAGGTATACTATTCTCTCCAAACCTGTGTGTTCACCAACCCAGAAGCTCTCTGAACCCTGTCCTTTTGGGGTTTTATAGAGGCTTCATTACATAAGTATGATTGGTTAAATCATTGGCCATTGACCAATGAACTCAATCTTCAGCTCCTCTCCCCTCCCTGGAGGTTGGGTAGGAGGAACTGAAAGTTCTAACCCTCTAATCACATGTTTGGCTCCACTGGCAACCAGTTCCCCATCATTAAGTTACCTAAGGGCTTTCCAAAAGTCACCTCATTAACATAGCAAAACACCCCTTTCTTGCTCTTATCACTGGAAATTCCAAGTGGTTTAGGAGCTGTGAGCCTGGAAAACTGGATGAAGAACAAATATATATGAGAAATATATATGGCCATCTGAATGACCAAATATATATTTCTTATAGATAGCAATATTACAGCCATGAAGCAAGTCAACAGAGTGAAGTATTAGAGTGCAGATGTAAGGGGCCACCTGATGTTCAGGGCAGTCCTCTCTGATGAGGCAACTTTTGAGTTGGAATATGAAAGATGAGAAGAAGCCAACTATTTCAGGAACTAGGGAAGAATAGTGTAAGCAGAATAAGTAGGCTGAAGGCACTGGAATACAAAGAGCATGCTAGGCTCTCAGAAAATAAAATCAGTATGGTGGCAGCTCATTTGAAAGGTGGAATATGGAAGGAGATGAAGCTAAGAAGAAAGTTGGACTTTGCAGACCCTGGAAAGATTTGCTTTTTACTTTTCGAAGAATTGAAAACTATTAAAGGAATTTAAGTGGAGAGGTAACATGTTTTGATTTTGTTTTTCCTGAAATACATTACTCTAGCTCTTTTGTAAAAAAAAAAAAAAATAGACTTGGAAGGGCCATGAGTATAATAAATGAAATAGGAAGACCTTCCATAGTCCTGTTGATATATGATGGCACCATGCACGAGAGAGATGGCATTGGGGAGCTGAAGAGATTTAAATGGATTTGAAATATTTCTTGAAATAGAAGTGACTAAGTCTTCTGACAAATCAAATGATAAGGGATAAGAGTCCTAGCCTTGGGCCTTAAACCCTGGCCTGTGGGGCTACTAGCTACAGAAGGGATGATGAAGTTGTATTCCGTGGTTAACTATCTTCTCAGTACTTTTAATTTAGCTAATCAGGAACATCAGTCTCTGCCTTTTAATTAGGACCACATGATTCCAATCTGAGGCTCTTCAACCTAATGATCAAGCCCGGGGAATTTCCCTGATGCTGTTCTGCCCCTCCTTCCAGCCCCAAGCTTCTGTTGAGCATCTGGTCTGACTTCAGCTATGTCACCCTATGTTCCTCATCACTGTATCCTCAGTATCTAGCACAAAGTATGACAGATCACAAATGCTCTGGATTATTTGCTAAACTAATGCTTGTATGAGTAAGTCAATTACCAATAAGTTCAATATAGTGAATTTCACAGTGAGGGTTTTGTTCTTCTCAACAACTACATTTGCTGGGCTTACGTATTTACAAAGAATTCTAAAGAATTGATTCAGATTTTGCTAAGGAGAGATAACTAGGTGTATCCAAATGAAACACACATCACTATCTAGGAATCCTCCTTAAGCAGATCAGAAAATAAGGGTTACAGATTTAGAAACCAGGGAGATTGTACTTGTTTGGGTCACCTAGGCAAACACACTTCAATTTATACTTTCAAATGTATGCTCTCATTTTCATAATTAATGAAATAGGCAGGGCAGGTATTATTCCCATTTTGCATAAAGCCACTGAGAACTGGAGAAGTAAAGTCACTTGCTCAAAGTAGCAAGTCTGGTGGTTGGAAGAACCAGGAATGGAAGCCACACTTTCCAATTTTTCGTCTATGCTCTGTCAACGATGCTGTGCGCACGCTCCTCCCAGCTATGTATATGCAAAAAGTTGGCATCATTATCTGAACTACCTTTGGAATTTGGCCTTGTGCCTTTAACTAACTAGCTTAAAACCAATATTATATTTGCTTACATCATCACTCACTCCTGTGCTTAGAATAACAAAATATTTTAAAAGTTAAATCTGAACTATCTAAATTATGTTATCTTTCAATAGGCAGTTAGCCTGTGCGTATTGCCAGAAGACTGGTTAGGAAGCTGAACAACCTACTTCATTCTTTTTTGGCCCTGAGTTTTTGTACCTTTCAAGTCCTTCTGCTTCTTTTTCAGTACATCCTTCAGCCAGTGGTCCCTTGAGAGTAAAGGAGTTAAACTACTCCTACAAGCGATACTATATCACTGTAAAACAAACACCCATCTATACATCCATAATCATTACCAGCCAGGTTTTTTGAGAGTCACCAGTAAGGAGAGAAAAATCATATGACAACACCAAAGAGGGAGAAAAATTACTTTAGTGCCTAGGTCTGCAGAATAAACCCTTAGACAAGAGAGTTCATGGGGCTGGATTTATTTCTAATCCTTTTGACTGTTTTATAGGTCACAGATTTAGCACTCAACCTCATTCTGCTTTATTTTCTTCATCTTAGCTCCCTTGATACTATTTATTAAGGGAGATGTCACGTATCTGCCTGTCTCTTCAAAGAGAAGAAGCACATTTCAGAAAGGACTACATGCACAGAAATATCCAAACAAAGTAAATGTCTCCTCTCTGGGATAATCATGCAATTCACTAGCAATCATAATTGTACTTCCTACAAGTCAGACTATAAAATACCAGTGTCAGATGAGGTTTTTAGCAGAGACTACAGGAAAGCATGTTAATTTTAGATGAGTGAGTTTGAGGTCACATCCCTTTCCAATTAGAAATAAGGTAGAGATAATATCAGGTTTTGATGAGTTTTTAGCAGTGCAGATCATGACCTGATGCAATGTGAAGTCAATCTTCAAAACTCACTGTGGTCTGATTTTACTTGTCCTCAAGGATAGTCATTAGCCTGAGCTCACACTATTGGAATTTGGTTTTAAGAATAGGGCAAAGTTTTCCTGCCATAATTGCTTCCATCTGCTGCACTAACACATGTGTTCCCGCAATAAAATTTTCTAAAACTCTCCAAACTCCACATGCCCTTTTTTGCCTGGGCTCTTGCTGTATTGATGTTTCACCTGCATTCCGTCTGGGTGGGAATCTGTCTTGCAGCTGGCTGCTGCTCCAAGGGTGGGGGTAGCTGGGGGAAGTATGACGCTTGCTGTAAGACTCCAGTGGCAAATTGAACACAGACATTTGCCTTGAAAATGAAAAACTGTGGTCATATGAGTTACATCATATGAACCGCTCACGTCTCATTTCATTCCAGTCATTTCTTTTTTTCACTCCATTTTTATTTATTCATTTTAAAGGACACAACTAATATACAGATATATCATTATTGTAAAAATCTTTTACTGCAGTAGGAAAAAAAAAGTTCTTGAGCACACCCTCCTCTCTCTGGCCCAAATAATAAATGAGACATTTTCAAGGGAGTTGGAATTTCCTTTCTTTAAAAAACAAACTTGTTTTATGTTCTGCTTGTGAACAGATATTCAAAGACCTCCAAGCTTTTCCAAATGGAAGAAACTAAAGAAAAATAACTTCATGAAGTCACCCTAAATCACAAAATAAAAATACCCTGTGAGAAGCAAAGCTGTATATTAATGTGTATTGTCCCAGAGTGGGGTCTGGGGAAGATTACTGAATTTGTCTGATGAGCCTAAAAAGCTCAATATGAATATATTTGTGTACCTGAACCTCAAATTATTTTGAAGTATAAGCTAATCATCAAGTGCGGTAGTGTAGCATATATTCCTGTAGTTGTGATCTAAGTGAGAAGCCCTTGACTGGTTTTGGGTTCTGAAGTTCGTTCTTGTAGCTGGAGTGAAATGAGCCTGGGTTGCATGCAAAAGCATCCTCGAGAACTAAGGATGCTGAGTTGTTGGTTTCCTTGATCAAGATACTGCTGAGAGTGCCATCAAGGATTGGCAATGTGAATGTTACCACTCTCAGTCTCTAAAACCATGATTATTAGTTGCAGGATCTTCTTTAGAAATTGCTTTTTCATGTATGCCTGTGTATATGTATAATAAGCATGTGTGTACATTTAGTTATATACATATATTTGCTGACATACATACTTTTCTCAATATTTTGTTGGTAAGTACATTATGTAGACCTTTTCACATAGTAATGCAGAGTAAGAATGTGTTTGTGTCTACTCCTTTTAGTCCCTAAGGACAATAACATTCATTGAGGAAGGTGAAAAGTTCAAAGTCCAGAGTTGATAGTTGAGGTTGTTAGATTTATCTGCCCCCCTCTGATGAATGTTTTGTCCAAGAGATACCATTCATGGGAAAATAGAATGCCTGTGTCCCCTGGCACACTGTCGAAGGTAGACAGAGGCAGAGACTGAGGCTGTGCTGTTGTCAAGCCAGGACTGAAAGACCAAGGACCACGTGCTGAAGAGGATCAAAGAGGTCATCTAATCTGTCCCTTGAACATCAATCCTTGCCTTAGACAAGACCACTCCCAAACCACAGAAGACATATGACTGTCAAACCCACACTAAAGTGTCCCAGGAGATACACCTCCCTCTGTAACTCATTCAGAATCCAATAAACCTGCCAGAAAGTTCTTGCATGGCTCTCCCCTGCCATCTATTACTTATTTCATAGAAATTAAGAAGTGTGTGTTAGCATCTACCTCAATGGCATCTCAGATTTCAAAACCTTGGACTATTAAAGGGTTATTTTTCAGCTTTTTTTAAAAAAAAGATTTCATTATATAATATTTGATGTATAATACTTGGGTAAATTTTAAGCAAAGTAATAAATAGAAATAAACCCACTCGCTGACTTGAGAACTACTTCATTGCAGCCATATGCATACTTTTCTGAGTTCATTTCTGAGTTCATTGCTGAGTGGTAACCATTACTCTGAATTTTGGATTCAGCATTCCTTTGTTTTCTCTTTTCTTTTTAAAAATTTAACCATGTATGTATATAATCTAAAATTTAGATTATTTATTTTTTCTGTATTAGCTTTCAAAAAATTATATTGTAAGTATTAATCCATGTCTTGTTGTCATCCTTCAAAGTAATATTTCTAAGATTCACTGATGTTTTGCAGTAGTTCATTTTCATTGTTATACGATATTCCTTTGTCTGAATATACCACAATTTCATTTTGGTGACTAACATAACATTATTAAATTAAGTTAAAAAAAAAAGAAAAAAGAAAAAAGAAAAAAGGAAAAGAAAACCAAAGCTGGAGACATCACAATTCCAGACTTCAAGTTATATTTCAAAACTATAGTCATTAAGACAGTATGGTCCCAGCAAAAAAACAGACATATAGATCAATGGAACAGAATAGAGAACCCAGCAATGGACCCTCAACTCTATGGTCAACTAATCTTTGACAAAGCAGGAAAGAATGTCCAATGGAAAAAAGACAGTCTCTTCAACAAATGGTGTTGGGAAAATTGGACAGCCACATGCAGAAGAATGAAACTGGACCACTTTCTTATACCAAACACAAAAATAAACTCAAAATGAATGAAAGACCTAAATGTGAGACAGGAATCCATCAAAATTCTAGAGGAGAACACAGGCAGCAACCTCTTTGACCTTGGCCGCAGCAACTTCTTGCTAGACACGTCTCCAGAGACAATGGAAACAAAAGTAAAAATGAACTATTGGGACTTCATCAAGATAGAAAGCTTTTGCACAGCGAAGGAAACCGTTAACAAAACTAAAAGGCAACCCATGGAATGGGAGAAGATATTTGCAAATGGCATATCAGATAAAGGTCAGGCATCCAAAATCCATAAAGAATTTATTAAACTCAACATCCAAAAAATAAAAAATCCAGTCAAGAAATGGGCAGAATACATGAACAGACATTTATTCAAAGAAGACATACAAATGGTTAACATACACGTGAAAAAAATTCTCAAAATCACTTGTCATCAGGGAAATACAAATCAAAACCACAATGAGATACTTCACACTTGGCAGAATGGCTAAAATTAACAACACAGGAAACAACAGATGTTGGTGAGGATGTGGAGAAAGGGGAACCCTCCTACAGTATTGGTCAGAATGAAAACTGGGGCAGCCACTCAGAAAAACAGTATGGGAGGTCCTCAAAAATATAAAAATAGAACTACCCTACAACCCAGCAATTGCACTACTAGGTATTTATCCAAAGGATACAAAAATAGTGATTCGTAGGGGCATGTGTACCCCAATGTTTATAGCAGCAAGGTCCACAATAGCCAAACTATGGAAAGAGCCCAGATGTCCATTGATGAATAGATAAAGAAGATGTGGTATATATATTATATATAAAATATATATATACCACTATTATGTGGTACATCTATATATAATGGAATATTACTCAGCCATCAAAAAGAATGAAATCTTGCTCTTTGCAATGATGTGGATGAACTAGAGGGTATTATGCTAGGTGAAATAAGTCAGTCAGAGAAAGATAAATACCACATAATTTTACTCATATGTGGAATTTAAGAAACAAAACAGATGAACATAGGAGAAGAGAAGGAAAAATAAAATAAGATAAAAGCAGAGAGAGAGGCAAACCTTAAGAGACACTTAACTATAGGGAACAAACTGAAGGTTGCTGGAGGGGAGTGAGTGAGAGGATGGGGCAACTGTTGATGGGCATTAAGGAAGGCACTTGATATAATGAGCACTGGGTATTATATGCAACTGATGAATCACTAAATTCTACCCCTGAAACTAATAATACAGAATATGTTTACTAACTTGAATTTAAATTAAAAAATTAATTAATTAATTAATTAATTAACTAAAAAAATAGAAAATCATGACCACTTCCACCATTTTCAAACAGTCCATTGACCATATGACTAGTTGAGAATCACTGTGTATGGCCTTAAAACAGATGTAGATACCTGGTAGGGCAAGTCCTCTATCCTTATTTTACTTTTAGCTCTCAGAACTTTGCTCTTCCTTCACATTTTAGAAAAACTTGAAAAGCTCCTCGAAACATCCCATTAGAACTTGGACTGGAATGATATTGAATCTAAGTTTTCTCTAATGTTTTCAATAAAGTAAAAATAAAAAGATCTGAGAAGCTCTGGTTTATTTTTTGTTATTTCTTGGTATAATAATAAATAGGATAAATTTATTTGTATTCTCCAGTAAATAGATATGCAGTTGATTTTCCTATACTAATTTACTATCTAGTCACCTTGCTAGACTCTATACTAATTCTAATGATTTATGTACATTATTTTAGATTTTTGCCTATATTGGCAATCATATCATCTGCGATAGTTCTATTTCTTCCTTTCCAATTCTTATATGTCTAATTTCTTTTTCTGTTCTTACTGGTCAAGACTTTGTATTAGTTTCCTAGGGCTCTCATAACAAATTATCACAAACTTGGTGGCTGAAAAGAATGGAAATTCATACTTTCACAGGTCTGGATGCCTGAAGAAGACCAAAATCAAGGTGTGGGCATATTAGATTTTTCTGAAGGCTCTGAGGTAGAATTCTTTCCATGCCTCTCTCTCGTAGTTCTTGATGACTGTTGGCAACTGTTGACATTCTTTGGTTTATAGCTATATAACTCCAGTCTCTGCTGGGTACAACATTCTGGATTTACAGTTGTTGTCTCTCCATAACTAAAAAATATCATTCATATTTTTGGCCTTCCACTGTTGCTTTTGAGAAGTTTCTATTTGGATGCTTTAAAGATCTTCCCTTCATGTTTGATATTCTGAAGTTTTACGACAATATGAGTTAATTTTTTATTTACCCTGCTTGTTGTACCTTTTGTTTTTTCTGGATTCATGTCTCCTATTCTAGAAAATTATTGTTATTATCTCTTTGACTATTATCTCTCCATTTAAAAAATAAGTTTAAAATTACAAAGAAAATCGCATTTTGACACAGAATACTGGTTTCTCTTTTTTTTCCCCTCCATGTTCTTTAAACTTTTTCATCTCTTTGTATCTCTATGTAACATTCTACCAACACATTTCTTAACTATATATTTTGTTGTTTTATACATCTGGTGTGCTTTTCTTTTATTTCACTGGTTTTATTTTTCACTTCTAAAAGTGCCATTTGCCTCTTTTTCAAATAATATAGGTTATTTTTGAGAATATGTTAGTTGCTTATTTTTAAATTATATTTTTGTTTCTGTAAACTCGTTACATGTAATTACTCTATATCTGATATTTTCAATATCCAAAGTGCTTTGGAATCTAATCTGCTATTTATCATTTCTGTTGACTTTCATTTATGGTAGCTTGCTTTTTTATGTCACTGTTTTGTTGTTGTTGTTATTATTTGTTTGTTTTAGTTGTAAATACATACTGTATATAACTTTAGGTTTTACCTTCTAGGTACATTGACTTTTATATCACATAATTTATTCTGTAAAAATTTGGAGGGACTAGCTAGGGAATGCTCTCATCCAGTGAGAATCTCTTTTCTTCACTTTTGATCTAAGGGCTGCTACCAACGTCGACTATCTTAGGTTGTCCTTCCTTATCGCAGGTTCAGCTCCTCTTTGTTGTGGAGCCCAAAATCATTTTGGATTCTAGCTGGTACTTGAATTTTCCCCTAGGAGAACATTCCTTTTGTATTACTGTGCACTGCTTTCCCCCATCTCTGTTTTCAGTTCATCTTACTTTAATTAATTAATTAATTAATTATTTACTTAAAGATTTTATTTATTTATTTGAGAGAAAGAGAGTGCACACATGCAAGAGAGCACAAGCAGAGGAAGCGGCAGAGGGAGAGGGAGAAGCAGGCTCCCCCCTGAGGAGGGAGCCTGCCTCAGGATTCTATCCCAGGGCCCTGGGCCCAATCCCAGGACCCTGAGATCATGACCTGAGCTGAAGGCAGATACTGACTGAGAAACCCAGGCGCTCCTTCAGTTCATCTTACTTTTAAAATATGTTAGTTGTAAATTATTGTGGGAGGTACTATAGAGGTTGAGTATGCCATGGAAAAGGAGCATAAGCTTAATTTTTTTTTCTGTCTTTTCACCATTGCTATCTTTCTCCTTGGTACGTTTAATAGAAGTGGAAAGATGCACTATGTTTCTATTTACCTTCCATTTTACACAGCATAATGATAACTCAGAGTTGAATCTTCTTATTTATTTCACTAAGCATGAGTTAGTAAAGCTGTTACAAGTCATTTAAAATGTGGATCTCATATTTAGATTTGTATTCCAAATTTATAGATTGGTTCCATTTATTCATCATCAACTATGACTCCTTTTTTAAAATTAAAGATGTATCTTCTTAGGACAGCTCTAAAGTTTTCTTGGAAATCATATTATTCTTAAAACAGATTTTGTCAAGTTAAGTTTAAGTGAATCAGAACATACGGATTACACATTCATTAAAACACACACATGGGTTGTGAAATGACAGAAAAATGTGTTTGGCAAAACCCATTTGGCAACTTTCCAAAACCAAAACATTTAAAAACTAGTATCTAATCATTTTCTAAACCTAGAACATGGCCAGATTTCTCAATACCTAGGAATTATATTCTTTGATACTTTTATTTTTTATGGCAGAGAATAACTTCTATTAAGTTAAATACTCATATAACAAATATTACTAGTAAAATTCAGTATATCAGGTCTTCTTGCACTGGCTCTTTAATAAATTAAAAAATTCAAAGTGAACAGGGTGGCAAAAGACATAAGACCTGATATGACTTCTTATTTTATACATAGAAGAATGCCTGGGCACAAAGGCAAGTCACCACATACGCAAACAACTCAGCAATAATCAAATTCCAAATTTAACTGCTATTCTTTTTTATTCTACAATTAATTGACCAAGAAGACCAGGGAGCATTTTGAAAAGACCTTTGATTATCACTTTAACTTTAGAGAACTAATCATTACCTTTGGATTCTTGGATTCAAGCCATTATTTTCACATTCATGTGAATCAACAATACCAGTTGCAAATGAAGCTATTAGACAATGTGAGATTCATTTGATTGAGAAAATTAAGTTTACTTACCGAGTGCTTAATGTGGTTGTGCTAAAACTTGTTCAGATTCCCAAGGGTATTCACTTCACTTTGACTCTAATGTGATCAAGATTGTTCAAATCTTGAGGGAGAATTACTGTTTCCCAAAAAGGACAGAAGTTTTAGTTCTCCATCCATCCCTTCTTTGCAGAGTTCCCAGTCATCTGCATATTACCTTCCCCTTCCTAAATTCAGTGAGACTGCTCTTGAGTTTGGAGCTCAGAGGGTAACCTGAATAGCTCTATTCCAGAATGGTGGGGTTTGTGGAGGTAACCACTTCCTAAACTCTTAAACACAATCAGAGAATAATTTCTCTAATACTAATAACAGTTTTGGACAGAACATCTACTATGCACAAAGGATTTTATATACACTGTCTAAACTTATAGCAATCTGTAAGATAGATTACTTTATCCTCATTGTACAGAACAAGTAAATTCATTTAGATTAGTTAGAAGCTCATTTAGATTAGTTAGCATGGAGATTCAGTTCTACCTTTCTCCTTTAATGAGGAGGCCAGTCTGCCTGTGTGTGTCCTCCCTCTAGCTAGATACTTTGTGTATCCTTCACCTCTCTACCCCTAGGTCTCCAAAACCAACGTAGCCCAGTAGCTTGGCTGAGATCTTAGCATATTCATAAGTAGGTTGAAAGTAAGTTTCCAGCTACCTATGCTTGATTCTGATATTTCTTAGCTTGTAATGAAATAAAATTCACAGGGAACAACTTAATATGCCTCCCTGCCACCCCCCCAATACGAAAACACCCCTCCTCTGACCCTGAGCATTGTGGTGACATGGACCTTTGGGGCCATATCTTATGCAATTTGCCTCACAGAATTGGGCCCAGACCTCCCTTCTCTTCCCTGAGTTACTGTTGCATGCCCAGAAGCAGACACAGGTTTGGATGCCCTTCTAAGGTAAGCCTTAGTCTCCAGCCTTACAGAGGAAATAAGTGCTCATGTTCCAATTCTCTTCGGTTTTCTTCCTCATATGACTTCATTCCCCAGTGTACTGAGGGGCTGAATAGAGTGCATATAGTGTCATGCTCTAATTCTCTCCTGGACCATTGGAGCAATTCTGGAAAAAGATTAAAAAGATTTCATTTTAGGTTTTTGGTTTGATTTCAAGAGAATATAATAAATGTGAATTTATTCTTTCCAATCAGTAGCTATTACTCTTCAATTACATTTCTGCTATTATCACTGGGCAATAATGATTCATATATTTTAGCAAAAACTGTAAAATTGATTTGTAATCTGGATCCATACAGATGTTCTGTAACTGTCCTTGGTCCTTAAAATCTTAACAAAGATACTACTGGGCCCATTCTACATTTCAGAAGATTGTCATCTCCTTGAAGGAAGGGACTTCCTAAAAAAGCGTTAGTTTCGTCCTTACTAAATAATACAAAAAAGGAGGTTGAATCAGAAATCTGTATTTTTGTTTTATATGAAGGATAGATAGATAGTTAAGCATGAAGTGACTGAATTAAATACTTGGAAAAAATGGGTTAGTGCTTTCACTCACACAGCAGGATGCCAGACATACATTTAGAATTTTATTAGTGTTGTTTGTATTCATTGATAGTAGCTTCAGATCCTGCACATAGATGCTATTCTTTTCAAAATTATTGCAATTATGCTGTGGAATTTTGTTTTGGCATGGGGCTTGATGCAGAAAACCCTGGGAAGCCCTGCTTTTACTGCTTTCTTAAAATCTTACTCAGAAGAATTTGATAACTGTAACTTTATAGAAATAAAGACTAGGAGCTAGAAAGTTTAAAGTCAAATCTATGCCTACCATATCAGGGGCCCAAATGGAATCACTCTTCAGAAAGTTCTATATGAGAAGTGTCACATGTTTTAGACTTGCAAAGATACTTTGTTCCCTTTACTAATCCTTAAATATCAGTAGCTGACATCAGGGTGATGGAAGATAGTATTGACAAATGTTTGTGGCATAATATAAATAGCTAAATTTCTCATAGGGTACAAAAAGAATAGAGCAAATAGTTCAGCTAATTGTGTTTTTTTAACATAATGTATTTTCTAAAAAATGTAAAATCATTATTTAAATGAGCCAGATTGACAATCAATCATAACACTATTTTACATATTTACATAATATTAAATTTCAAAGCAAAGGTAAAACGTGGTACACTGCATCAAATTTCAATGATTTATTATTGAATGATCTACCTGTGCTTTCCCAGTTATGCTTCTGAGCAAGGCGTCACAAACACTGAAAGTCTTACTTCTTCAGTCCTACTTGCTCTTGACTAATTCTGGATCATGTGATTGGACAGTTTCTCCCTTTGCTCATTGGGGTTCTCTGACTGTTTGCACAAGACAAATCCGTTTTGGCTCCATGTGTCTTTCTGCTCTGCATAGATTAGTTTAAGTTATAAGATGGAGCGCTTGTCAGCTCCTCACACATTCATGGAGGCAGAACTTGGAGCCCTGACCCAGGAGTGTGTAAAACCACACACAATGGCCTAATAATGATCTCTTTCCAGTCAGGAGGCAGTAATTTTCTTTCCCTTCACTCTTCTTTTCCCTCAGCCCCCATTTCCTTTAACCTAGAGCTTGTATAAAAATTTGCATTGAAATGTTTGAGATCACTTTCAAACATTCTAGCAAAATTGCTGTTCTTTTGAAAAAAAAAAGCTGTTTCTTCTTTTTTTTATTTTTTATTGTTATGTTAATCACCATACATTATATCATTAGTTTTTGATGTAGTGTTCCATGATTCATTGTTTGTGCATAACACCCAGTGCTCTACGCAGAATGTGCCCTCTTTAATACCCATCATCAGGCTAACCCATCTCCCCACCCCTCTCCCCTCTAAAACCCTCAGTTTGTTTTTCAGAGTCCATCATCTCACATGGTTCGTCTCCCCCTCTGACTTATTCCCTTTCATTCTTTCCCTCCTGCTATCTTCTTCCTTTTTTTTCTTAACATATATTGCATTATTTGTTTCAGAAGTACAGATCTGTGATTCAACAGTCTTGCACAATTCACAGCGCTCACCATAGCACATACCCTCCCCAATGTCTATCACCCAGCCACCCCATCCCTCCCACCCCCCACCACTCCAGCAACCCTCAGTTTGTTTCCTGAGATTAAGAATTCCTCATATCAGTGAGGTCATATGATACATGTCTTTCTCTGACTGACTTATTTCACTCAGCATAACACCCTCCAGTTCCACCCACGTCGTTGCAAATGGCAAGATCTCATTCCTTTTGATGGCTGCATAATATTCCATTGTGTATATATACCACTTCTTCTTTATCCATTCATCTGTCAATGGACATCTTGGCTCTTTCCACAGTTTGGCTATTGTGGACATTGCTGATATAAACATTGGGGTGCATGTACCCCTTCAGATCCCTACATTTGTATCTTTGTGGTAAATACCCAATAGTGCAATTGCTGGATCGTATGGAAGCTCTATTTTCAACTGTTTGAGGAACATCCATACTGTTTTCCAGAGTGGCTGCACAAGCTTGCATTCCCACCAAGAGTGTAGGAGGGTTCCCCTTTCTCCCCATCCCCGCCAACATCTGTCGTTTCCTGACTTGTTAATTTTCACCATTCTGACGGGTGTGAGGTGGTATCTCATTGAGGTTTTGATTTGGATTTCCCTGATGCCGAGCGATGTTGAGCACTTTTTCATGTGTCTGTTGGCCATTTGGATGTCTTCTTTGGAAAAATGTCTGTTCATGTCTTCTGCCCATTTCTTGACTGGATTATTTGTTCTTTGGGTGTTGAGTTTGATAAGTTCTTTATAGATATTGGATACTAGCCCTTTATCTGATATGTCATTTGCAAATATCTTCTCCCATTCTGTCGGTTGTCTTTTGGTTTTGTGGACTGTTTCTTTTCCTGTGCAAAAGCTTTTTATCTTGATGAAATCCCAATAGTTCATTTTTGCCCTGGCTTCCCTTGCCTTTGGTGAAGTTTCTAGGAAGAAGTTGCTGTGGCTGAGGTCGAAGAGGTTGCTACCTGTGTTCTCCTTTAGGATTTTGATGGACTCCTGTCTCACGTTTAGGTCTTTCAATCATTTGGAGTCTATTTTTGTGTGTGTGGTGTAAGGAAATGGTCCAGTTTCCTTCTTCTGCATGTGGCTGTCCAATTTTCCAACACCATTTGTTGAAGAGACTGTCTTTTTTCCATTGGACATTCTTTCCTGCTTTGTCAAAGATGAGTTGACCATAGAGTTGAGGGTCCATTTCTGGGCTCTCGATTCTGTTCCATTGATCTATGTGTCTGTTTTTTGTGCCAGGACCATACTGTCTTGATGATAACAGCTTTGTAATAGAGCTCGAAGGCCGGAATTGTGGTGCCGCCAGCTTTGCTTTTCTTTTTCAATATTCCTCTGGCTATTTGGGGTCTCTTCTGTTTCCATACAAATTTTAGGATTATTTGTTCCATTTCTTTGAAAAAAGTGGATGGTATTTTGATGGGTATTGCATTGAATGTGTAGATTGCTCTAGGTAGCATTGACGACTTCACAATGTTTGTTCTTCCAATCCATGAGCATGGAGCGTTTTTCCATTTCTTTGTGTCTTCTTCAATTTCTTTCATGAGTATTTTATAGTTTTCTGAGTACAGATCCTTTGCCTCTTTGGTTAAATTTATTCCTAGGTATCTTATGGTTTTGGGTGCAATTGTAAATGGGATTGACTCCTTGATTTGTCTCTCTTCTGTCTTGTTGTTGGTGTATAGGAATGCCACTGATTTCTGTGCATTGATTTTATATCCTGTCACTTTCCTGAATTCCTGTATGAGTTCTAGCAGTTTTGGGGTGGAGTCTTTTGGGTTTTCCACATACAGTATCATATCATCTGCAAAGAGTGAGAGTTTGACTACCTCTTTGCCGATTTGGATGCCTTTGATTTCTTTTTGTTGTCCGATTGCTGTGGCTAGGACATCTAATACTATGTTGAATAGCAGTGGTGAAAGTGGACATCCTGCCGCGTTCCTGACCTTAGGGGGAAGCTCTCAGCTTTTCCCCATTGAGAATGATATTCGCTGTAGGTTTTTCATAGATGGCTTTTTTGATATTGAGGTAGGTACCCTCTATCCCTATACTCTGAAGAGTTTTGATCAAGAAAGGATGCAGTACTTTGTCAAATGCTTTTTCTGCATCTATTGAGAGGATCATATGATTCTTGTTCTTTCTTTTGTTAATGTATTGTATCACGTTGATTGATTTGCGGATGTTGAACCAAACTTGCAGCCCAGGGATAAATCCCATTTGGTCATGGTGAATAATCCTTTTAAAGTGCTGTTGGATCCTATTGGCTAGTATTTTGGTGAGAATTTTTGCATCCATGTTCATCAAGATATTGGTCTGTAATTCTCCTTTTTGATGGGGTCTTTGGTTTTGGAATCAAGGTAATGGTGGCCTCATAAAACGAGTTTGGAGGTTTTCCTTCCATTTCTATTTTTTGGAACAGTTTCAGGAGAATAGGTATTAATTCTTCTTGAAATGTTTGGTAGAATTCCCCTGGGAAGCCATCTGTCCCTGGGCTTTTGTTTGTTGGGAGATTTTTGATGACTGCCTCAATTTCCTTAGGGGTTATAGGTCTGTTCAGGTTTTCTATTTCTTCCTGGTTCAATTTTGGTAGTTGATACATCTCTAGGAATGCACCCATTTCTTCCAGGTTATCTAATTTGCTGGCATAGAGTTGCTCATAATATGTTCTTATAATTGTTTGTATGTCTTTGGTGTTGGTTGTGATCTCTCCTCTTTCATTCATGATTTTGTTGATTTGGGTCATTTCTCTTTTCTTTTTGATAAGTCTGGCCAGGGGTTTATCAATCTTGTTAATTCTTTCAAAGAACCAGCTCCTAGTTTCATTGATTTGTTCTACTCTTCTTTTGGTTTCTATTTCATTGATTTCTGCTCTGATCTTTATTATTTCTCTTCTCCTGCTGGGTTTAGGCTTTATTTGCTGTTCTTTCTCCAGCTCCTTTAGGTGTAGGGTTAGGTTGTGTATTTGAGACCTTTCTTGTTTCTTGAGAAAGCCTTGTATTGCTATATACTTTGCTCTCAGGACTGCCTTTGCTGTATCCCAAAGATTTTGAACAGTTGTGTTTTCATTTTCATTGGTTTCCATGAATTTTTTTAATTCTTCTTTAATTTCCTGGTTGACCCATTCATTCTTTAGTAGGATGCTCTTTAGCCTCCATGTATTTGAGTTCTTTCCAACTTTCCTCTTGTGATTGAGTTCTAGTTTCAAAGCATTGTGGTCTGAAAATATGCAGGGAATCATCCCAATCTTTTGGTACCAGTGAGACCTGATTTGTGACCTAGGATGTGATCAATTCTGGAGAATGTTCCATGGGCACTAGAGAAGAATGTGTATTCCGTTGCTTTAGGATGGAATGTTCTGAATATGTCTGTAAAGTCCATTTGGTCCAGTGTTTCATTTAAAGTCTTTATTTCCTTGTTGATCTTTTGTTTAGATGATCTGTCCATTTCAGTCAGGGAGTGTTAAAGTCCCCCACTTTATTGTATTGTTGTTGATGTGTTCCTTTGCTTTTGTTATTAATTGCCTTATATAATTGGCTGCTCCCATGTTAGGGGCATAGATATTTATAATTGTTAGATCTTCTTGTTGGATAGACCTTTTAAGTAGGATATAGTGTCCTTCCTCATCTCTTATTACAGTGTTTGGTGTAAAATCTAATTTGTCTGATAAAAGGATTGCCAACTCAGCTTTCTTTTGGTGTCCATTAGCATGGTAAATGGTTTTCCACCCCCTCACTTTCAATGTGGGGGTGTCTTTGGGTCTAAAATGAGTCTCTTGCAGACAGCATATTGATGGGTCTTGTTTTTTAATCCAATCTGATAGCCTGTTTCTTTTGATTGGGGCATTGAGCCCATTTACATTCAGAGTATCTATTGAAAGTTATGAATTTAGTGCCATTGTATTGCCTGTAAGGTGACTGTTACTGTATATTGTCTGTGTTCCTTTCTGATCTATGGTGCTTTTAGGGTCTCTCTTTGCTTAGAGGACCCCTTTCAATATTTCTTGGAGGGCTGGTTTTGTGTTTGCAAATTCCTTTAGTTTTTGTTTGTCCTGGAAGCTTTTTATCTCTCCTTCAATTTTCAATGACAGCCTAGCTGGATATAGTATTCTTGGCTCCATATTTTTCTCATTTAGTGCTCTGAAGATATCATGCCAGTCCTTTCTGGCCTGCCAGGTCTCTGTGGATAGGTCTGTTGCCAATCTAATGTTTCTACCATTGTAGGTTACATATCTCTTCTCCTGAGCTGCTTTCAGGATTTTCTCTTTGTCTCTGAGACTCGTAAGTTTTACTCTTAGATGTCGGGGTGTTGACCTATTTTTATTGATTTTGAGAGGGGTTCTCTGTGCCTCCTGGATTTTGCTGCCTGTTTCCTTCCCCACATTAGGGAAGTTCTCTGCTATAATTTGCTCCAATATACCTTCTGCCTCTCTCTCTCTTTCTTCTTCTTCTGGGATCCCAATTATTCTAATGTTGTTTTGTCTTATGGTATCGCTTATCTCTCGAATTCTGCCCTCGTGATCCTGTAGTTGTTTCTCTCTTTTTCTCAGCCTCTTTATTTTCCATCATTTGGTCTTCTATATCGCTGATTCTCTCTTCTGCCTCATTTATCCTAGCAGTTAGTGCCCCCATTTTTTATTGCACCTCAATAGCCTTTTTGATTTTGACTTGGTTAGATTTTAGTTCTTTTGTTTCTCCAGAAAGGGTTTCTCTAATAACTTCCACACTTTTTCAAGCCCAGCTAGTATCTTTAAAGTCATGATTCTGAACTCTAGGTCCGACATCGTACTAATGTCCGTATTGAGTAGGTCCCTGGCAGATGGTACTACCTCTTGTTCTTTTTGCTGAGGTGATTTTTTTCATCTTGTCATTTTGTCCAGAGGAGAATAGATGAATGAGAGAGCAAACTGCTAACAGGTTAACAACGTCCCCAGCAAATATACTCTATACAAATCAGAAAAGACCTGAAACCAGGGGAAAGAAAGAGAAAGAAAGAAAAAAGAAAGAGAAAAAAAAATAGATAAAGAAAAAGATAAAAACAAACAAAAACAGAACAAAACAGAAAAACCAGAATATGATCAAATATGATCAGGCTAATGCATAGATCAGTGCCACACACTAGACTTTGGGCGTATTTTGGTCTGTTAGAAGAAAGTGCCTCCTAAAATTTTAAAGGAAGAAAGACTTGTATATGTACGAAATAAGGGTTGATACAATGAAGGGATGAAAGATGACTGTAAAGATGAAAATTATAAAAGATTTTATAAAAGGAATTGATAAGGTAAGAAGTTGTTTGAAAAAAGAAATAAGAACATTTAAAAAAAAAGAATAGAAAAAAAAGCGAGAGAATGTGATCAGGCAGGAGACTAGAACAAAGCCGTACATAGTGATTTAGGGTATATTTTGATCCATTAGAAGAAACTGTATCTCAAAATTTTAAAGAGAGAACAATTTATATATATATGCCATAAATAAGGGTAACTACTATGAAGGGATAAAGTATGACTCTAAAAATGAAAAATAAAAAATATTTTTTTTAAAAAAAGGGATTGATAAGATGTTGGTTAAAAAGGGAAAAAGAAAAATTAAAAAAAAAACAGCTAAAAAAATATTAACTTTGAAAAACTAATGAATCATGGTAAAAAAGCCATGAATTCTATGGGCAGTATTCCCCTAGCGCTGGACTTCTCCTGTTTTCCTTGATTGGTAAACTTGGTCTTGGCTTGCTGGCTGTTCCTGCTGATCTTCTGGGGGAGGGGCCTGTTGCTGTGGTTCCCAAATGTCTTTGCCGGAGGTGGAATTGCCCCACCCTTGTCGGTCAGGGCTAAGCAAGCTGCTCGGGTTTGCTCTCAGGAGCTTTTGTTCCCTGCAAGCTCTTGGTACAGCTTTGGAGGACCAGGGTGAAAATGGTGGCCTCCCACTCTCTGCCCGGAAGAGCTGAGAACTCGGGGCCCCGCTCCTCAGTGCGCCCCCAGAGAAAAGCAGTCACTCCCATCTCCCCGGTCTCCGGCCGCACTCCGTGCTCACCTGGCCTGTGACCGAGTGTTTCTATCTCTGGCACCTGACCCTGTGTGGAGTCTCCAAACCCAGCAGATCCCTGCGGTGCGCTCCCGCGCCGCTCCTCCCGGGGGAGGAAGGGGAGTCTCCCCGGATCTGCCGCTTGTTGGGTCCCTGCTGGAGGAGCAGTGACCCGACTGGGCCGTGGATCACAGTTTATGGCCACCCCGAGCTGAGAGCCCGCGCCTCGGCTCCGTCTCTGCAGCCGGCTTCCCCGCTCCGATACCTGGGAGCTCTGCCGCCCTCAGGCACCCCTGGTCTTTCTGGGACCCCGAGGGTCCTGAGACCACACTGTCCCGTGAGGGTTCCACCCTCAGCTTAGCCACTGGAGCAATGTACCTCAGTGGAGCCGACTTCTAAAAGTTCGGATTTTGTGCTCCGTGGCTCTAT
The DNA here is from genome assembly GCF_009762305.2 of Zalophus californianus. Classification (NCBI taxonomy): domain Eukaryota; kingdom Metazoa; phylum Chordata; class Mammalia; order Carnivora; family Otariidae; genus Zalophus; species Zalophus californianus. The sequence goes on from NC_045598.1 coordinate 148,145,479, forward strand.
CACTTGCCAGAAGCGGCCGACGGAGGCCCCCTCCCCCGCCGTCTATCCTCCCGAATATCGCCTCGGATTCACTTCTTCGCACGTCCTACCTTCTAGTAAGTGGTCGCTTTTCTGTTCAGAGTTGTTGCTATTCTTCTCTTCGATCTCCTGTTGAGTTTGTAGGTGTTCAAAATGGTTTGATCCCTATTCAGCTGAATTCCTGAGACCAGACGAAATCCTGGTCTCCCACTCCTCCGCCATCTTGCTCCACCCAAATCCAAAAAAAGCTGTTTCTTCTTAAAAGACCTGTGTAACTTTTCCAGAGGGCTTAGGAATTGAACTTAAGCCAAATAAGACTCAATGTTTAAATAGAAGTGACTAGCTCTTTCTTTATAGCTCAGTCAAGAAACAAAACCTTTCTAGACTTCAGTCTCTAAAACTGAAATTTGCAAGTAAGAAATATTAATTGGGCTATTTTCTCAATCTTTATCATTTTGATTTTAAAATGTAAGACACTACCTGCCAAGTGAATTAAAAGAATGAGATTTAGCACACCTTCTGCTCTGCCCAGTGGTCATCTTGTGGGTCACTGGCAGTGCGGTCTTTCTTAGACAATTTCCCTGGCTCTGTGGATAGCCAAGTGAAAATATAGATTATCAGAGAAACCCTCTATTCTCACCACAAATATCAACATTATTCTCTCTCCTCAGCTGAATGCCCACTTGACTGAGAAAAGAGAATCCATGGGAAGGGGTATGGGGGACTCTCCAAACTCTTCATCACAGGCCAATCCTCAATCCGTCTTTTTGATCCTATCTCATCCCCCACCTTTCTGAAATAATTTGTTCATACTGCTATCATCCATCTCATACTGGTCCATTGATCTTCTATCTTTACTCAGTCATCTCCACCACATAATGCTACTCTACTGACACCACCCTTTCCAATACCATGAACAACTCCTATGCTACCAGACCCAATGATCATGCTACTGGCATCAGCTCCATCTGTCTCTTTAATACCATTGTCCATGGCTGGGCTTCCCCCTGATTTTTAAACACTCTCTTTGCTTGGATTCCATGACAACACAACTTCCTGGTACATTTCCCAAGTTACTAGTTTCTTATTCCCCTTTTCTCTTGCAAGGGCTTCCTTCAAACAAATCTCTAAAAATTGGTGTTCTTTGGGTTAGATTCTGAGCCCACTTCTCTTATCCCTCTCTATTTCCTCCCTCGGTGACCTTATTCAGTCCTGCTGCTTTAACTGGCATCTCTCTGTGACTCACAAATGTGTATTTCACACTCAGAGCACTCCCCATCTATCTATCTCTTCCAAATCTCCTGTAGATGTCTCACAGGTTTCCCAAGCATAACTCACCCAATTGAAACTCGCAATATTCTCAATAAATGCTCTTTTGCTCAGTTTTTTCTATCTTAGTAAATGACACCATCACCGTTTGCTCTGTCAAGCCAGACACCTAGGAGTTACTCCTAGTCCCTTCCTTTCCCTCACGGAGTCTTCCACTTCCTCCCACATAATCCATCGCCAAGTCCTATCAACTATGACTTTTGGATAAACATCATAGCCATCTATTCTACATCTCTCTCTGCCCAGGTTTCAGTCATTGCTGGCCAGCATTATTGCAACTGCCACTTAGGACATATTCCCTTTTCTGCTCTTGCTCACTTATAATCCTCATGCTGCAGGCATCTTTGAAAACCAAAGAGCAGCTCATTTCAGTTACCCCATCAATGACTTCCCCTGGCTCTATGTTCAGGTCCCAGCACACATCTGCAGAGTTAGCTCATGCTTTACCTTCCCCTTGGGGACCTTGGGCATACTAAGAAGCAAGGCCCAGGGCAAATGTCACTTCCTCAGAGAGCACTTTCTAACCGTATCCAACGGAGCCTGCCCTACTGTTTATGTCTTTCATAGCACTGATGACAATTTCTCATGACTATTTTTCTTATTTACTTTTAATACTTGGCCTCTTGTATTGGGCTGTAAAGCCCTGACTGTGACCATCTCATACTCTCACATCCTCTTCATCCAGACCCTAGTAAATAATTGTTGAATAAATAAATGCAATGCAGGGTGCTCATAATAACAGGATTTTTTTCCACACTGTGCATATGATATTGGGCTGCTAATTGAGCTTCTAAATATAGAGCAAATAAATTGTGTAAAACAAGCCATGTGAGAAAATGAATATTTCTTGGAGAATGTGAACTTTGCATTCATTTAGCTTCTAGGTCCCAATTTATGATTTAAGGGCTGCATTAATGTAGGTTTTTTTGTGATTAATTATTTATAAGGCATTGAAATGATCAGTGCCAAAAAGCTGATCCTGCTTCAAATAGCTTTAATCTATCTGAAGGCACTGCTAGACACAATTCACAAAATCTACACTCGGATTATTACAGGTTTGCTGAAACTATATTAATCACACCAGCTATCACACAACACAGGAAAAAGAAACACTATTTGAAGAGATTTGTAAATGATTAAAGGGAAAACCCAGCTGTTTCAGGGTCCAGGTGCTAAGGTGAAAATGGAAATTTACATCCAACCCTTTAATTCAAGAGTTCTGTTAATCGTGATATAATGGGCCCGATTTTCCTACTGACTACACAATCTAGTTTTTATTTTCTCAAGTTCACATTTTTTTCTATCTTCCATATTTTCTTAGACAATCAGAGGAAATTTCTGTATTCTCATGGTGGAAAAGAGGATTTAATAGCAAGACATACAGAAACACTTAAATTCATCTCAGATAATAAAGAGAAATTTATATTGAATGAAAAAGAAGAGAAGAAACTTTCAAAGTCAGAAGAAAAATCTTACTCAGTTGTTTTCAAGCTTGTTTAGTTTAAAACTTTTTAAAACTGTAGAATACTTTCTTCAAATGAATTCTGAATTGTGTATGTGTGTTGTGTGTTTATACACATATGCCAGTGTGTGTATAGATGTATGCATGCATTCATGCACACACACACACACACACACACCTGTGAAAGTGAGGTTGATTTGGTTGACATACGAATAGAAGACCAAAATTATGCCCTCTTGGTCCCTACTTATGTGTGTGACAGCCTTTGAGTTACTTATTGGACCACCTCAGTTTTTCTCAATGTGGGGACATATAAGCCATAATGCCCTGAATTTTCCATTGTATGTATAAATTTAACTTCTATGCATCTAGTACAGGATCAACTAAGCACTATTCTTGAAAGAATTGAAAAAAAATAGTCACTCAATTCACTTTTTATGTTCAGATGAGAAAACCTGTAAGGCTATAAGTAATTTGAAAACCACTAACACAAGTAGTAGAAAAAATGGTGATATCATTATATAGAACAGTTTTGTCAGATACACTGCAATAGTTCTGCCCTTCCCCCTTCACTTACCCATAGCACACATTGCTAATCAGTCATGGCACTCTTGGCTCCTGTGTCTGGAAAATGCCTTCCAATTCTCCTGAACACTGCTCTAGGTAGCCATTACCAATCAATCAAAATTAAGATTACAAGATGAAACCAAACTGCTATCCAGATGTGGAAGATATTTAAAGTGATTAAAAGGATGGATGAAGAAGTAAATACTAAATAATCAAATCAACTCTTCAATGAAACGCCTGCCTTTCCAACTTCAAAGGTTGTAACTAGGAACACATTACACATAAAAGTATAAGGCAAGTCATAATATTATGGGTGACATTATTTATTATATATTATCTAAAATACATTAATTTGAGGGTTATTTGAGATGTCATTATTCTGTATTTCTTTAAGATGGTCATATAATTTAGCATGTAGATGGGCAGAAGAAGACAAATAAAAAGCACAGTTGTGTGCCTGTTGATAAGGAGAATGACACTGTTAGTAACTGGAAGAAGGAGAAAAGTAAGCTTTTTTTAAAATATGAAAATAAAGGTAACCTTTGAGAAAAAGAGATCAAAATTAAAATACGGTGACTGTGAGGTGACTGGTTCTTTTGTGTATCTGCAGATGGTACGGATCCTATGATGTCTTAAACATACACAGTAACGGCTCAATAAAGACCCTACAGATAGAAGGAACAGCTGTGTGCTCTGCCCCCAAAACCTCTTTGGTCTGCAGATAGAGCCATATCTTTCTGATACTTCTGTAGATTCATTCCTGTCCAGACTCTGGGGAAAGATAGAGTAGCAAGGTGAGGAACTTGTCACTTCAGAACCAAACAATCCTGACCTCTCAGATTCTACTCAGGCTTCCTAGAGTGATGCCTAGATTTCTTCCCCTGTGGCCTTCTCTTCCAATCTAGTTCCAAGTTTTCTTTCCCTGTGTCTGAATTCCTGCTGGGATTCTTTGCCCTGAGCCCTATGTTTGTTTTGTTTTGCTAGTTTTTTGGGACTTGGCTAGTATCTTGCCCTTTGAGTCCCACTGAGTTTAAATCCCAGACCACATGGATGGGTCCTTGTCACATATTGTCACGCCTGAAATTGATGATTATCTTGCCTGGACTGAGGATAATGATGGAGATAATTGTTATCATGCCTATGTATTAAAAGGAACTTGACGTTTGAGTTTCACATATGCTATCGCTAATCATACAACTCTGCATGTTAACTATAATTATCTCATTTTAGGACAAAGAAACCTGGGCTCAAAAGGATTAAATGAACTGTCCAAGGCCTACTGCTGGGAAGTGGCAGAGCTAGGTTTGAACCCAGGCCTATTGATCTCTAAGCTTCTTTGCTCTAACACAACACATAGGAACTCTGACTACTGTTCCGCTGCCTGTCCATCAGCCATTTACTTGTCTTTTCTCTAAATATTTACTAAGCAACTATTATGAGTCAGGCAGGGTACTGGAGACTGGGGATGTAACAATGATACATAAAATAATTATGACTTCTGACCTTACAGATTTCCAACAACACCCAATCTCCAAGAACAAGGACCAGTAGACTTTCCTTTTGTCCCAGATAATGGAAAGCTATAAAAAGATTTTTACACAGAAATCTGTATGGACAGACATTTGTTTTAGAAATACTCTTCTGAGAACGTGGGTTTGTTACATTAGATTTTATATGTGAATCAGTAAAGGACAATTAATAAATTAATAAATAATAAAATAAGCAACAACATACCGCATCAGGGTATTATAGAAATGAACAAAGAGAAGCCTGAGCAACAATTACGTGGAATGACTAGGATTCACTGACTGATTAAACATGGGGCTGGCAGGAGAGAGAGAAGCATCAAAAATGGTTCTGAGGTCTCTAGGTTAGGGGGCTAGTTGGGAAATAACATAAATGGCAGAGAGTGAAGGTTTACAAAAGGAACAGGTTTGTGGTAGAATATAGAGTTTAGTTTTGAACTTGTTGCATTGAAGGCACATGTGGGAAACCAAGTACATTTCCAGCAGGCAGTTGAGAATCCCAGTCTGGAGCTCTTGAACAAGGTAAACGTTGAATATAGAGGTTTGGGAATCATTCATGAGCAAGTGCTGGCTGAAGCCATGGTAATAGATGTGATGGTTGAAAGAGAGAGGGTAAAAGAAGAGGGAAAGAGGCCAAGAGTAATGCGTGAGTTGAACTTATGTTTAAAAGGCAAGTAAGAGAAGTGGAACTTGCCAAGGAGATTGTTGTATACTGCAGGAAATGCCCCAGTTCTCCCTCACTCTTCCCTATGGCTGTGCCCCCCGGCAACGTGATTTCGCCTCAAGAGTTGGAGTCTATTTCCCCTCATCTGAATCTTGATCAGCCTTTGGACTTACTTTTGCAGGACTGATGGTTTGCCACCAAGAGGCACTGCAGAGTGTATGTTCCCATATAGAACTCTGGGCAGCTGCAAAGCCCAGGCTGGCTTGTTGGAGGATGGGAGGTCTTCTGTAGCAGAGACAGACCATTCTGGCTGAGGCCATCCTGGACTGACCATCTGCCAGCCATGCTGGAAGCTAAGCACAGATACATGAGTGAGCCCAGCTGAAACCAGAGGCACTGCCTAGCTAAACACTGCCTACATTACCTACTTGTAGAATTGTGAAATAAATGGTTGTTTTAAGCTACTGACTTATGGGGGAGCTCGTCATGCAGTAAGACCTAATGGATACAGAGGAGGTGAGCCAGCATAAGTTAGGGTCAAGAGGTAGGAAGAACAAAAAGTGCAAAAAAAGAGGACGGTCAACAACGTGAACTACTCCAAATACATCAGGCGAAGAACTGAGCACTGAGAAGAGTCTATTGCATTTAGCAAGAGCAGGATTCCACTGATGTCTGAAAGAGCAGTTTCAAGAAATGAGGTCAGGTGGGGAGGCGAGACTGATGGCAGGAGAAATGAAGACAGAGTAAAGGCTTCATATTCAAGGCAATTAAGAAAAAGTTCCCCGCCCCGAGAGGAGGAGATTGGATGCAAAAAGTGACACTTTTTCAGCACGATGATCCTCAGTGTCTTCAACCTTAAAATAAGGAAGTTGGACTTGATGCTTATGAAAAATGCTTCCTCTTCTGATACTCTACCATACCTGGGAGGCAGAAAGACTTGATAGTTATTTATACAAGCTTTGAAATCAAACAGCCTTGTGTGTGATCCCAAATTCTTTTCCCTAATATCTGTGTATTATTTTTAAGATTATATAAATGAAGTCTGAACTTTCTAATATCAAATCACGATATTGATAATATTAATAATGGTGGCTGACCATTAGCATTTTAGATGTCATTCAGTTCGATGCTGTAGAAAATGGGCCAGCTCAGTGCCTGGCTCAGAAGATACGGTAAACACATTTGTGAAATCAATATCATCATCATTCCCATAACCGCTGCTACAACTTAAGCAAGTCCCTCTGCAATGTGAGGTTATATCTGCACAGCCATATTGCTGCCTGTTAGTCTGGGTCCCTTTAATAACAAGGCTTTATGGGGCTAGAGTACCCAACAGCTTCGCACTGTGCTCTCATATAATCACATTACAATTTACTGAACTTCATCCTATGGTTTCCCTTGGCCACCTTCACTTCTTCCTTCCCTGGCTTTATAATAGGTGAGAATCAGAGATAGCGATGGCTTAAAGCTGGGACAGCAGGGTCAGATTGCAGTTATCCATAAAGAAGAAAACAAGAAATAGTATCCAAAAAACACAGACATCTGAAGCCATTCGGTGTAGGGGAAAACTGCAAATCTCTACATGTCAATACAATAAATGATGTACATAACGATGACCCTGCTTAATCGATTCAATTATGTATTTTATATAAATTCTGTTTCCTAAGGTAGAGAATTTTTTAAGGCTAAGATGGAACAACAAAATATGTTCTTTGAGTTGGGTCTAAGGTGGAAGCCAATACAGTGCAGAAGGCATACAGGTCGAGCTGTTCTTGATGTGGCAAGTGGAGATTAAAACTCCAACGGCACCCACCTACCCAGCTACCCTGACATCCTTGTTGCGTGAGAGGGGGTCTTCCAGAACTGCGGGTGGGCTCTTAGAAAATGATGCAAAGCATGGGATTAAATTTTTTTTTTCAGAAAATGCACATCAAAAATATTTAAAATACAGTTTGGTGCATTAAGAGGTAAATTATCTGGGAAAAAAATCACTCATATAGAAAATTGCAGTCCTTCACAGTTGTAGATAAATAAGGTTTTACTCCTTTTCTTAAGTAAGAAATCATCTTAAATGTCATTTTTTTTATAGAACAACTCTATTGACATTCACAGAAGTATAACTTTCATGGGAAAACCTCAAATAAAAGTCCTTTATTTCCACCTCATAAACCACTCTTCCTGTGCAGAGTATATCCCCACCTAAGAAGTATGTATTACCGATGGAACTGGAGGGTGTTATGCTGAGCGAAATAAGTCAATCAGAGAAAGACATGTATCATATGACCTCACTGATATGAGGAATTCTTAATTTCAGGAAACAAACTGAGGGTTGCTGGAGTGGTGGGGGTGGTGAGAGGGATTGGGTGGCTGGGTGATAGACATTGGGGGAGTATGTGCTATGGTGAGCGCTGTGAATTGTGCAAGACTGTTGAATCACAGATCTGTACTTCTGAAACAAATAATACAATATATGTTAGAAGAAGAAGAAGAAGAAGAAGAAGAAGAAGAAGAAGAAGAAGAAGAAGGAGAAGAAGATAGCAGGAGGGGAAGAATGAAGGGGGGAAATTGGAGGGGGAGACGAACCATGAGAGATGATGGACTCTGAGAAACAAACTGAGGGTTCTAGAGGGGAGGGGGATGGGGGGATGGGTTAGCCTGGTGATGGGTATTAAAGAGGGCACGCTCTGCATGGAGCACTGGGTGTTATATGCAAACAATGAATCATGGAACACTACATCAAAAACTTACGATGTAATGTATGGTGATTAACATAACAATAAAAAATTAAAAAAAAGAAGTATGCATTACCGGTCTCTTGAAACACATTGCCAGCTAATATCACAACAACTTCCCCTAGTTATTAGCTTTTAAATGTTTCCTTTTTTTTCTATGAACTCAAAACCAAATCTAATAAACATTTGGTTTCAAGCAAAGAATAAAGAATTAAGTAGTGAACTAAAAGTTACAAATTAAAATTAAGAGTGACACCAATGTGGACAAAAAGAAAACTTTAATTGATAGATACATAATCTCAGGGCTTTCAAAGAACTCCAGTCAGTCAGCATGACACATATATAAGTTTTATAAACATAATTTCTTTTTATTTTACTACCTAGGAGCATTAGGATATACTTTCTTGACTGTAATAATTGCTTGCAGTTAATTACAAATGAAACAGAAGTGCTGGTAATATTGGAGACTTGTACTCTGCATAAAACTGGAAATTACTGCTATTACTCTTGGTTGCTAGAGAATATTAGGTCATAGATGCTAATTAGCAGTTCATAGCCCTCCTACAGGGGGGGAATCTCATTACTGCATGAAACTGTCTTGCGAGCCAAACGCACCACTCATGGCACTCTGACCATTTTTGTTTGTGCAATTATAAGGTATAATAAAACTAAAGATTTGCTTTTTTTTTTTATTTTTGTGAGAAGGAAACCAAGAAAGCTACCCGACACAGTCTTGTATTTGTTCACTGCTTCTAGAAAAACAGTTCTATCACATTCTGAGCCTCATAGTCAATGTGCCCGGACTGATTATAAACAAAAAGACGGAAGTTTTAATCAACACAAGACAGAAACAAGGTCTCCCACTAAATATCTGTTCCCAAAACAAAAAATTTAGAGAACAAAAGAATATGAGGGATGGGAGAGAAATGAGAATGATTCCAGGACTTTTCTGATGTGTAATTTATCATACAGTCACACACACACACACACACACACACACACACACACACACACACAACTAGCCCTAATAAAAGTTATACATACACCTGTATATAACCTTTTGAAGTCTGTTTATATATATGTATATATATAGTCCTTTGTATAGTTTTTTAATACAGCCGGATCCCTCAAACAAGAGACATTTCTTGGGCTTGTTCTGGATTATTTTTTTCCTGAAGGGAACTTTTAATACTATAATTTATTAAAATATTTCCATCTCTCACAATACATAAATATTTTTACTAACCACATAATCATTTGGAGAAAGAGAGGAACATGTTAAAACTCTGATCTGAATTTACTTATTTCTACTAAGGCAAATGAATTTAGATAATGCATAAATCCTAGCTCCATAGTCAAATTAGGTTTCATATTGAAATATAAACTATACTTGTATTAAAAAAAGAATATTTTTTTTTATATTTCTATTTTGGGACACATGTGAATGCACACACATACACACATGAACACTAGTGGTCTAGAAAATTCCTTAATGAGTGAGACAAGAAACCTAGGAATAAATCAGGGCCACAGGAATATATGAGTTTTTTATGTTAAAGAAGGCATATTCATTTCTTCTCAGTGTAATGACATATCCCACTATTAATTGGGCTCTTTTCTTTTCCCAGAAATGGTACATCCATTTTCACCTGTGGAAGTAAAATTAATTAAAGGAGCAATAACATAAAAGTTAGAAGAGTAAATCTTTCTTCTCTATATGGCATCAGAGGGTCTGTGTGATACGAAATGTCTTTGCCCTCCTACTAAGCTCTTGTCAAACCTTAACATAGGCCCGCATCAGCTATAAATAAACTCCAAGTTCATTTAAACAAAGGAGAGAAAATTGAAAGTTTAGTGAGAAATAGTGGGGGAAACAGGCTAACTCAGAAGTTGGGAGGTAGAGAAGTGCTAACAGTGTCCTGTTTTAATTTACATACTTCAAGAGGATTAGCTTCCCTGCTTTCTTGAACTGAATCAGATCTCCATTATGGATGGTCTCAGTTCCAAATACTCTGACCCATTGCCTCCATGAAACCACTCTACTTGTCCTACTACAGGCTACTATTTTTATGATCGAATGTATGACACCATTGCCATGATACGTGTGGTACCTACAGAGAAAATAATGGAATATTGATCTTTCCTTTTGTTTTATTTCACAGAAATACATGTTAATTGAAAAAAATCATTAAGAAATTCAGTGAAGATGAAAATGCCTCAATTTCCATAACATAAATAATTATCCAATATTTTATAAACATCTGTCCGCCTCCATCCATCTCTATTTCTAGCTAAGAACAACTATTGCAACACCTTATCTTTATAGGGTAATTTACAGTTCACAGGTACTTTCAAATTTTGATCCTCACAATAACTCTGGGAGGAAGAACCCTATAAGATTGTGTGTTGGGGTGTGTGTGTGTGTGTGTGTGTGTGTGTGTGCATATGTATGTGTGTATCTTATTTATCATCTTACTCTACCAATTGTCCCACCTGTTCCGTCTAAAGCAAAGGTTAATTACATTTCTGTGGAGCTATCCAGCGGAAGTCTACATTTTCCCACTAAATTATAACAGAGTAAATTAGAGGTTTTCAGAACTTCACGGTTTTGATTGATGAATTCATTAATTCACCTTTTCAAAGTGAGGACTCATGCTTTAAATATTTTATGTACAATTTGCATGTTGGCATTTTTTAAGGGCTTTTTTAAAGAAATTAGACAGTGCTCAAGAGAAAAGTCAAGCGGTCACCTTGGAGGTATACAAGGGCAGCGTTGTCTTTCCTGCCTTTCTGTGGCCTGAAAAAGAGTCTCTCTTGGTATCTCCATAACCTCCTTATTTTATGACTTTGGGACAAGAACAACTATGTTTCATGAGATACTAGAGTTTCATTTCCCAAAGTGAAATTCTCTTTGTATCAGGATAGATGTGGAGACTATTCAACAGAGGTTTGGCTGGTGGGTCACCCCACATATCAACATTAGCTAATGCATGGTCATGGCGTTGCCATTCTCTCCATGAAATCTTTTCATCAAAGTTTTATGCACTTAAACATATTCTATATCCAGTCATTGATGTATAGGCCTCTCCCCACCCTCCCAAGACAACTGAGCACATGCCTATAAATTCTGCTGAGAACAGACAGGGTCTTTCAGTCCATTGAGCACATTTACTTCTGATTTAAGGACACAAGCCTCATCCAAATGGATAATACCACACCAGAAAACTGGATCTTATAAGCTGCATCCTTGTTTTTTCACTCATCAAAGCTTCCTGTGAAATATTACATTTCTTCCTGCCCCTCCCCCAACACTCTTTACCTTATTGTGGCTACTTTTGAGAATTAGTGAAGAAATAAAGGTATTTATAAAAGATGTGTTCAGTCGCCCTGTCCCCCATCCAGCTGATCACGATTAAGCTTGATTTTTAAAAAACAGAGAAATAGAGAGGGACAATCAATACGATTAAGTAATAGTAAATGACTGTTTACTGTTAACAAATAGTAAATAGCAAAATGCCCGCTTAGTTTCCCATCTAAAATCATATGAGGTAAACATAAATGGGTATGCAAGTACATATCTTGGAATATCGCAGGATAAGTCACATAAAGCAGGCTTTCTTTAAAAACATCTTAACAATAAAAGAGGAGTATATTTTTAATGTCCCACCTGCTTAATGCAACCTCAACCCACATTGGTTCACACATGCAGAATATTAAGCAGGGATCTAATATAATGACTGAGGATTTTCAAGACATTGAAGGAAGAATTGTTAATGATATATGGAGTTTCAACCTTATTAAAATCTGAGGCAATATTTATGCCTCTCCCTCTTGGTGAGTCCATCCTATTGCTGCACACAACAGCGTGTTCCTGGCCTCATTCTCAGTCCTTAATTTGTACTTGAAAAATATGTACGTATTGAGCCAGATGCTCCCAGTGCCTAAGGTAACTCTGTGATAAATTAGGCACTTGAGAAAACAGGATTAACTCTTTCACTAAGAGTTCTGCATAGAGGCCCACTCCACTTTATATAAATGTGGGATCTGAAAATCCAGCTCTGTCAAGAAGACAATTAGAATTTACTATAGCTTTACATTCTGTGCAGCCTTTTTAATGCTTATAAAAATGGTCTTACTAACCAAAACTTCTTTCTAAATAACTCTTCAGGAATTTGTCTACTGGGTAAAGCTACATACTTCTAAAATGAAGAATATCCTCCAGTGTCCTGGGGTGGGTGGGGGGGGGGTAGGAACAACTGTATTTCCCAAATGAGCCCATCCTATTTTTAATCCATGATGTTAATGGTGTACATTCACAGATGAGGCATCAGGAGGCCGATCACTAACTGTCAATGGAGAGTTTGGAGCAAAGTCTCACCTGCCTCACCCATAGGGCCTCTTTTATTTGAATTCAGAAAAATTAAATTACTGTGTTATTGAAAATGTTTCACTTCTACTTTTTCAAAGATGGGAGACGCTCTTTTCTTTCATGTTCTCTCTTTGGATCAAATGGCTGACTTGACAATGTTGGCCTCATATAGACCTAATCTAAGCTGTTTGAAATCTTCAGTGTGTTTGAGTCACACTTTTAATACTCTAATTTTGGCAGGATACTTCAAGGGATTAAGAGGCTCAAAACAACAGTGAACAAATCAGCAGTAATTACAACACAATGGCCATTACAGCACAACAATATCACAGAGTGTCTTCAAAAGCATCCTAATTGCACACTTCATTTGGCTACCCTTTTGCATCACGCTGAGTTTTTGAGCAGGACCGTCTTTAGCCCTGACCATTTAAAATACTCACGAAGCCAAGTTCTTTCAAGCCCCAGCAAACTCACGGCGAATTCTATATCCCTCCACCTTTTCAACCTTCTGATAGAAACTTTTCTAACAGGTATGTCAGCATGGGTGTAGCAAAAACAAGCTCAGGCCATCGAGCTGAATTTTATTGTTCCTTGAAAAAGGCATAGGAGCAAACATTATGACTTAGCACTCCGAGTGACTCTCTGACCTAGTCAACCCGTCGAGAAATCTTTATAGGCTTAAGTTTGGAACACTGAACTTGGACTTTACACATCCTTCTTTTATGCTGGGCCAGGGGAGGATGGTGGGTGAGAACGGAATCCTAAAAAGTATTTCCTGGGATGTTGAAAAATTGGGGCAGAAAAAAAATTTTGTCACTTAACAACATCTTACCATTTGGGCTTCCTTTCCTACTTCCCTGATAAACACCATCACCCTGCTTTTTCATTCATGTCAAGTTTTTATTTCTTATAGCACTTCTGTAGGCTAATAATCATGTGTTGTATTTATTCCCTTATGCTCCCTTTTTAACTTAGTCTAATGTGTCCTCCTTTCATTGCCATGAACATCTGCCCCCTCACAGACTGTTGAATCCATTTAAAATAAGATAATCTGCCAAGTGCAAGTAAATATGTGTCACTAGACACTCCCTGCAAAAAGAAATGCTTTTCCCCAAATTTTCTCAACATTATGGCTACCAGACAAACACAGCTATAATTTTTTTTTTTTTTTTTTTTTTTTTTTAGTTCAAGGATGACAATATAGTTCAAGGGTGAAAAGATTATTTGTTCTGGTAGCCACATTTAGCTTACCTTGGAGTTTCTCTTCTGCTCAGCATAAAACTGAATGTTCTTTGGTGTGAGATATGAACCAAACTTACATGTTTCCCAAACTTAAGTCTATACTGCCCAATCCAGGATTTCCTACATAACTAAGGAATAAAATTTTAGCATGGGGTCATAAGATTCAGGTTACAAATGCAATATGTATCTCAGTAAATACTTCTTATATTATAGACATGATATAATGCATTTCTAAGTCAGAAGAAAATGTAAAATGAAATGTGTTATTTAAAAAGCAGTGTTCCAAATATAGGTGTATGGAATTTAAATGGGAAACATTTAACAACCGTCCATTTAAAACATTTCCGAATGGTCTTTGGATCTGGATATCGATAGACAAAGTGTGGTCAAAATCTCTCAAGGCTAAAAATGGGCCTTGGCATGGTAACACAGGACAAAATATAGGATACTATCTGAAGTCTTCCGAATTTGAACCACAACAATGAAATGTTAGTAACTTCTTACTATGGGCAACTCATTTAACCCATAGAAGCTCACAGTTCTCATCCGCAAAATTTTGGTAGTAATACCTGAGGATGAAAGTGATCTACTGCACCTGAACAGGCTTTAAAACCACAGCAAGCCATACAAATACAAAGCATTACTATTATTCAGCAATAAAAATTAATGCACATTAAAAATACACATGGGGATTTATATTTCAATAACACTAACTCTGTTATAATACTAATTCCTTTTAAAGACATAGCTTGGACATGTTTATAGAATCTCATTTTACTTGATAACATTGCCCTTTCACAACATTGTAAAATGTTTTATTCACTTGAATTACTTTCCAAATTGTTATGTATCTATTAAAAGAAAGTGTGTCTGAAAAATGTACATGCACATATCCCCCAAGATTCTATACATTTAAAATGTTCTTGTTTTGAAACCTACAACTACATTCAAAATTTTGGTTTGTAGCTTCAATTCTTGTCATTCTAAGTGGTAATATAAATTATTTCTTCTTACCTTTTATCTGATTAATAATTCTGGATACCAGAAATGAAAACCATAGCTGGATATCATTTTTTTTTTTTTTTTTTTTTTTTTTTTTTTGCTGTAGCTGTATGTTCTACAAAGTCCCTGTAAACACAGAATTAGCAAATGCTGGATCACTGCTGGTAGAGCAAGATTCCTGCAAACCTCTGGTCACATTTTTATTAACCAATTAATACATAATCTTGTTTGATATGTGTTTCTGTTTAAAGACACCATACTTAATATATATTGTTGATTCATTAAAACCAAGCTTATCCAAGACATATATTCTTCATAAGGCACAACACAATCTTCTTGGGCTTAACAATAATAGACAACACTTCAGCACTATGCTTGGGAGCTATTTTAAACAGCAAAATCAGCAAAAAAAGCCACAAAAATGAAGAGATTTGGTACTCAGTCATCTGCAAAAAGGACACTTGTATACACTATGATGGATGAAATAGGAAGGCAAAATGTTGCCTTGTTCCATCTTGGCTGGGATTGTGTACATGGGTGACTCAAAGTTTTCACTGCTCTGCACGTATCTGTGAATGACCTCACAAGTATCATGAGTATTGATTTGGGAGTTACAAATAAATTTTAGTAAGTAGACCAGTTTGCAAATATGGAGTCTGCCAATAATAATGATTGACTGTGTCTTGTAAGGAGTGCACAGAAATCTGCAGTTGGACTAAATCAGCGAATTGTTGGTCCTTTCTCCCTTGTGTGAGGCTTCTCTTTGGTAAAAGTATCTGATATTTCTGAAGCAGAGCTGTAAAGCCACTAATCACTGCTTAAGCTTTCAAGTCTTTTTCCCCTTAACGCTTCTGTTTTGATTAAAAAAAAAAAAAGCAATTCTGCAAATGTGTTTGTTTACAAACTTTTTGTGTGGAACAGCTTAAATGATTATTTGGGGGGCATACTTTAGGACATGTGGGAGTAAATTTGTGTAAACAAATTCCTTTTGATCCCTCTCCCCCAGCCCTAATTCTCCACAGCAATAGTGCTTTATCATCTATAGTTCAAAAAACTGGAGCATTTTAGTCGAATGGTACTAACCTGAGAAATGTTTGCCTTATTAGTTCAGCCACTGCCATGACCTTTTGGAATGAAGATGAATCTGACCCACTCTGGCTTTCATCCCAGTAAACTACTGTCATTACAATGGAAAAGTTCATTTTTTTATCCTGTAGGTTATATTTCTTTTATTTTTATACCATCTTCACTGAGAAAAATTCAGGGTTACCAGTACCTACCCAAAGATGAAGGCCAATCTACAATTACCCCTGCAGTGCCCTGGTCACTTCATCTACTTCATCTCCAACAGCCAGGTCAGGAGAAGAGAGGACTAAATAAGTGCATAAAGGGAAAGGAACCTTCCTGAATCCCATGACAGATCCCGTTTGTTAAAAAACCCATTAGAACCATCACCTTTGAAGCCTGTTCTTAAGATTGCTCTTCAGTGTTTTATGAACTGATCCCTCAAGTTCCAGAAATATTCCATAGCATGATTATTCTCTGGATTCTAGCAGATATTATAATATATGTATTTAATCATTTAAATTTAAATTGGGCCTCTGTATGAACTTATGAGGTTGGGCAAGTCAATCTCCTGAGCTTTATTTTCCTCATCTGTTAAATACAGATAGTTAAGAGTCACTTCAAAGGGTAAACATGAGAGTCTGGGGTAATAAATATAAAAGTGTTTTGTAAACAGTCAAAGGCTATAGGAAAAGGAGCTTGCCTATATCATAAGCCAATGTAAATGTAGTGACTACACAGTAATATCATTGTTTCTAAAATAAGCTCTTTAAACCCCATAAAACCAGCAGCTTCTTCTGAGCTATAACTAACAACTTTGCTATTTTTGTTCTGTATCAGAAAAGAAATGTTACATACTGATGGGTTCTGGAAAGCAATAGAAGAACCCTTGAGTTTGAGATTTTGTTGAAAGTTCCACCTCTGGAAAAAAAAAAAAGAAAAAAGAAAGTTCCACCTCTGTCTTAGATGAACAAACCACCCCCCATGCATAGCCTTCTATTTCCCAGGGCAAACAAACCTTATAAATGTGCTTCCAGGTCCTCAAAACAGAAAGACTTGGCCATCACAGTTTGTGTGAGGTTTGGGGGGTTATGACTTGGTTGAACCGATAACCACACCCTCAGAAGTATGAGCGCAAGTACGTGCTTAATTCAATTATACAGCGTGTAAACGACTAAGAGAGGAAGAAAATGTTGCCTTGGTTACTTCCAGATTTACTCACGTGATTAATACTGATCAAAGTGACCGGATAATTACTAATCTTGCCCAATTTTTAAGCTAGTTTTCCATTTTAATTGAGAAATCTACTTCAGATTTAGGTTTGAGGGCACTTGTTTTGCATTTTTGTTTTTCTAGATGGATTGTTTTACCTTCTTCTGCAAAGTCCATTGACATCCAACACTTAAGACTTCTCATCAAGCCACACTTTAACATGTGAAATTCTTCTCAGAACAGCCAAGTCAGATGAAGACTCTCACTTCCCACAAATTCCTTTCTGGCAACTGTTTCCCCCTGTGGTATTCACTCAAGTCCATTGTCCACAAACTAACTTTAAAATTTGATCAATATATGCTTGCTTAGGATCTGTGTTTTTTTATGAGTAATGCTTAAGCCAATTTAGCCTATAAGCTTAGAATGGACTCTGTCTCTATTATGTTTGATGCATTGTGGCTTATTCAATAAACACTTAACAGCAACCAAAGAATTGGACCAATCGACACATCAGCTTTATGGATTTAATGGATGACTGGTACTTTAAAAAATCCTTTAAAGGTAGAGTAAATAAAGCATGAAGCATTTGAATTAACTGTCCTGAATATCCTAGGACTTCACATGTTACTATAACCAACATACAATGAAAGAATCAGGCCATCCATCTACATGAAGACACACAGACTTCTGAGGCTTTGTGATTCAGAGTGTTTTCTACACTAACCCTTACTTTAGTTACTGTTGAGGGAGCTCTCTGGGTGAGAAATGGCTTATTTTAGCACTCAGTTTGAATGAAGTTAGTGTTTTTTTGTGTGTGTTATTTTGCCTAGAGAGCTACCTTAAAATCCTATCAATTTTACCACCTTTGAGCTTCATGTCCCAATGGGTAGACACAGCCCAGACCCATAAATGTCACCATCATTGTTTGGTGAGTAGGCTCTTCATGCTTCACTGGTCATCTACAAGGAGATTAATTCCTTCTGGGGAGAAAATCAGGTTTCTTCTATAGAAGCAAGTTTTCACACATGCAGTAGGTTTCACAAAACTCTTTAATATTCCGGGAAGAGACCTGGTTGATTCCAAAAATCATCTTTGTCCCTCCTTAATTTGGTGGCATGCTTCAATTATAATTTGTAAAATAGAAAGAGATTGTGGAAGGTCCCTTGACAATGGCAACGTGCTTGTGCATATCTGTCCCAAGGTTCACTAAAATAGACCTGTTTCCAATTCATTGCAAAGGCCCTATGGTCTTTATAAATGTTCTAGCTATCTACCTGATGACTATGACAAGCATCTGGCTTAACAGGACATGAGTGAGGTCACTGTGGGATTTGTGGCTTTTGTTCTTTTCTTTGGCAAACTGCGTGAAAAAAATAGCAGGGGAAAAAAATCAGTATTAACATTCTAACTATTAAAACATGAGTTACCAACCTCCTTTATGAATCAGACTTATTTTCTTTTTATAATTCAGAAAAAATTGAGAAAGTTGATTTTATGAGGGAAATGTTATGTGTTTTCCAAGAAAGTTGGCAACATTTTGAAAATCCAGACATCTTATTCATCAAATCCAAGACTTGATGCTTAAGTTGAAATTTTGACTTATTAAAAATAGTAAATAACATCATTTCATTAGTCAAAATAGCATATCAAATAACCATCAGCAAGTATTCCTGAGTACAGACTCCATGTACAATGCTATACTGAAGGCCTTCAAAGATACAAAGACACCAAAGACACACTCTCAATGAGCTGATGATATAATTAGGGCAATAACGTCTGCACAGAAGAAAAAATTAGGTGACTATTCAAGAAAGAAATAACAGCACACAGGATGATGAAAATATTTGTTTTGGAAAATAAGGCCAGAGAATTTAAAAAATTAAAATAAGACTCTCTCTTGTACGAGCAACTGCATGAGGGAGGAAGAGAAGATCAACGTAGGAGATAAGTTCAAGGTAAGTTCTCAGCTCTTTACAATTTCAAAATTATAGGCTTTATTTTATTTTCAGATCCAACCTAAAATCTTTTTCGGAGAATGGTTTTGTGGTCAGTGTTAAGAGTAGGATGTTTAGAGGAGGATATTTCGGACTCTCAGGGAGGGGAAAGGAGCTTTTGATATTCATAGACCTATTTGTGGAGGACTGATGGTCCATTACCCAAAGGGCCCACAGAATTTACTCTTGTTCTAAAAGGTTTATCAGGCTTCCACTAGAAAAGGGTAATCATTAACATAAACACATTTAGTTTCTAACTCTGAGGATATTCTTATTGTCATTTATCAAGAAAAAAAAGGTTACGGATTTATGTAAAAAAATCTATTGAGATTTAAATGCGGTCCTTGCCCTCCAAGTCATCCTCCTCTGTTTATTCCTTAGACATTTAAAACTCAACAAGGGCAAACTTAATTCAAAACTTTCCCTCTGCGCTCTTGCTTGTCCCAAAGCTGGAAGGGGGCCACTAAAAATCCAGCCCTTTCCCTCACCACACACTAGCAGTTGGCAGTATCTTTAGGCCTCCATCTGGAGTGTCTCCTATAGAGACCACCATCCTTTCTCTAATGCTCAGGGTTTGCAGCCTGTCCTGATTTTCTGAAGAGCCTCCACACTGCCATTTGAGTTTCATTTCTAAAATGCAACACGAACATGTCACTCCTCTCCTTAAAATTGTCTAATAACCATGTGATGTCAAAAAAAAAAAAAAAAGATAAAGTCCAATGTGTTTAGCACATGGTAAAAAGTCACTTGCTGTCTGGCCCTCTCTTTCTCCCTTCACAGTCTTCCTTCACCTAGCTTCTGGTCTCCGTGAACTACTCCAGTTCTCCAAACCTGCTGATGTACACCTGCGTCTCTGTCCATAATGCTATTTCTACTTACCCTTTAGGACACAGCTTAAACTGTCACCTCCTCCCGACTGCTGTTTTACCCAGGGGAGTCAGCTGTTTCTTCTTCTGTCCTTTACCGTAAAACTTAGACCATGTTATCGGAATTTATCATGCTCTCTACGTTGTGTGCTCTTCAAGAGCAGAGACCATGAAGACCATTCATCTTTGACTATCCATCATCTAGTAGTGCTCAATAAATTCTGAGTAGATGACAGATGAATTTCTTGACTATTTTTCTTACGTTGAATGTGAGTTGCTCGGTCATAAACTATAATCTTATTTATCTTTGTGTTCAGGCTGCAGCTTCTAAGAGAGACCAACATTTACTAAATGTTGAATGTTGAAGGAATAAATTAAAAGATGTTTGTCTACCTGAAGATTGACTAACTAAGTTTATAGGGTAATAACTGGTCATAATGTTACCCCTTGGGGCAGTAAGGTTTTTTTAAATTGTTTTAATATATTTTGTTTTCTAGTATAACTGTGTCATTTATTTGCAAAGTTGTTAATTAATTATTTTAAATACTTTGTGCTTACAGGCTAAATATTCTAGATTTGTTACTTGAATAAAGTGATTTAAATCACTTTTATCATGGAAGATAAATGTAGTGAGTTAGGAGATTAACATCCCAATATAGGAATGTCTAGTGTTCATCCTCTCTCAGAAACACCAATTGGAGCAACTATCTGCACACAAAAATACCTTCACAAGAAGTAAGCATTCCACGTGAGTGGCTACAGCACCTGGGTGGAGCACAGAAATGAGCAAAGGTGCATTGAAGAGGGTAGGAAAACAGTTTCACATTACCCCCATCTCTCCTCTCTCAAGCAAGGGCAGCCCGGTCTGGAGAGAGACACCCTCCCCACGTGAGAAGGAGAGTAAAGTGAACTCCCAACTTCCCCAGGGACCCCACTACCAGGGCCATACCATCACCAGATGTTTCCTGTGAACCCAGGCTCCCACTCACCCCAGCACCAGACCAGCTGTCAAGGACACAGATACCAGGTCTATGCCAGCAATCTGCACTCAGTAGTCTTCTTGGGGATTCCCTCTCTCCCTCTCCCTCTGCCCCTCCCCCACGCTCATGCCTTTGCACATGTGCGCGCTCTCTCTCTCTCTCTCAAATAAATAAATCTTTACAAAAAAATACATCACTTCTAAGCTGACTCATGTTGGCAGAACTTTGCTACATGAGCCTGTCTACAGGGCTGCCTCACAAGATGGCTCCTGTTTTCCCTAGAAGTGGGCAACCAAAGAGAAAGCAAGGGAGAGAGGGAGAGAGACCAAGGGCCTAAGAAAGAGTTTCCATGGTAGAAGCCATATAGTCTTTTTGTTTGGAAACCAACATCTGAATTTAGTAGAAGAAAAAGAAGGAGGAGGAAGAGGAGAAGGAGAAGTGGAAGACGATGAGAAAGAAAGAGAAAGAAAAGAAAGAAAGAAAGAAAGAAAGAAAGAAAGAAAGAAAGAAAGAAAGAAAGAAAGAAAGAAAGAAAGAAAGAAAGAAAAGAAGCTGACTTTAAAATTGCTCTTACATTCAGCAATTTTGCTAAACTCATCTATTATTCCCAAAATTTATCTGTAGATTCTTTGGATTTTTGACATATATATTATTATAGTATCTATTGATAATAATAACCTTCTTCGGTTCCAAACCTTATACTTGTTATTTTTTAGTCATATTTAAAAAGCAGGACCTCCTGTTCAATATTGTTTATTCTATTTACATTCATGCAATTACTACTACATTTTGGTGTAAATCTATTATCTAACTATTTGCTTTTTATCTGTCCTGCCTGCTCTATGTACCTTTTCTTCCCCTGCCCTAAACACCTCCCCCTGCTTTCTTTTGGAAATATTTGCTATTTTTAACAATTATTCCAGTGCTACCTCTATTATTTTATTTCATTTTATTTTGTTATTTTATTGTGATAAGAACACTTAACATGAGATCTACCCCCTTAACTAATTTTTAAGTGCACAACACATTATAGTTGACTATAGGTATAATGTTGTACAGCTGGTCTGGGCTTTGATTAGTAACTGCCAATTTTCCTCTCCCCCCAGGCCCTGGGAAAAAACTATTCCATTCTTTGATTCTGTGAATTGACAAATTTTGTTACAAATGCAGAAGGGCGTAGGTGTTTTCCATAGTGTCTACACTATTCAGCCTTAAAAAGAAGGAAATTTGATAATATGCAGTGACAAAGATGAACCTTGATACCATTATGCTAAGTGAAATAAGTCATAGAAAGACAAAAACTGCATGACTCAACTTATATGAGGTATTCACTTCTACTAGCTTTTCTTATTCTTTTACTGTTGGTCCTAGAGATGACCATGTGCACCCTAGGTTTATTCAAGCTGTTATATAAATTACTAGTCTTACCTCTGCCAACATGAGGAACTTAGGACACTTGAACCCTTGGTTTTGTGTATCTAAATTCTCTGTATATTTTAAAGTACATAAGACATCATTGGTATCATTTATTAAAATTTGCATTATTTTAGATTTGCCCGCATATTTACCTTATGTTGTGGTGGATGGTGTTTTGCTGCTTAATTCCTCCTGAATCTATATCTTTTCATCTGGTATTGCTTTTCTTCTGCCTGAAAAATGCTTCTTAGTATTTTAGTTCAGGTCTGGTAGTGATGAATTTGTACAGGGTTTATTATTATTTTTTTTAATTTTAGCCTTTATTTTACCTTTATGCTTGAAGGGGTTTTCACTGGCTCTAGCATGCTAAGTTGGTAGTTATTTGTTTGCCTTTCTTTAAAGATGTTAGTGTACTTTCACCCAGTTTCCACTATTACTTTTCTAGAAGATAGTTGTCAATCTAAATCTTTCTTTTAGTTTTTGCCCTATCCTTTTTCAGACATTTTTTTTTTCTGTTGAGTTTTAGCAGTTTTACTATGATGCATCTGGGTGTAATTTTGTTTTTTTAATCTTTCTTGGGGTTCATGATGCTTCTTGAATACAGGGCTTGATGTTTTCTTCAGTTTGGGAGAATAATCAGCTATTATCATTCTATCATTGATCACTGATGCCCTGTTTTCTCTCATCTTTTCTAGTTCTCGAATTTTTTGTCCATTATACCTTTTCATACTGCCCTCCATGTTTTTTCCCTCTCTTTTAAGTTTCAGATTCTCTTTACTCACCATTGTTCATTTTGGCTGTTTCCTTCTGATCTAGCTTTTGATTGATTTATTGATTCTTCAATTGTGTCTAATATGCTATTACTCTGATTGAGTTCCTGATTTCTATGTAGTTTTTAAAAAAATAGTTTCTGGAGTTCTGGCTAACTTCTCCGTAATATCTGCTACCTCCTAAGATATATCAAACATAGCTATTCTGAAGTCTTTATCTGTAGTTCAGAGTGTTTCTATGGTCCATTTTCCCTTTATGCTGTCTTGTCTCTTCATGTGCCTGATTATTTTTAATTGCTTGCTAAATATTGCGCATGAAAAATTATGGAGATAAAGTTAGCCCTATACTGATGTTACCTTTCCCTAGAGATGACTTACGATTACTTTTTTTGCAGGCAGCTATGCACACTAGAAATATAGGCCCATCTTAATCTATTTTTAAGAATCTGATCATTTACATCTGAACGTCAATCCCTTTGAGAAACTTGGTGCTTCTGGTTCACCCTGACTCTTAAAATCCTTACTCTAGACATCTTTGGGATTTTAACCCAAAATATTGGTTTTACCAGCACCGCAGCAGCCCCTGTATTCTAGCTTTTGTCCCCCTAGCTCCATATGACTTTCTATAATGAGCATCAAGGTTTCTTGGCTACCGAGCCACCCATTCTGGAACTGACAGAGGAAAAGTTGCCCCCAAGGCAGCATTCTTCTCTTTGAATGTCTGTCTTTTACAAAATCTTGACCTTGTAATCCTACCATGCCTTATTGGCTTCCCCATGGCTTTGAGACACACACACACACACACACACACACACACACACACACACACACACACATACACACACACACATATGCTTTCCTAGTTGTCCTCAGCAGGAGGCTGTCCAGATTATCCAATCCTTCATTACTGAAAGTGAGTATCAAGAAGCCCTCCTTAAACTCTGTCACATTGGCCTTTTAAAAAATTATGCTAGGGTATAAACATCCAAATAAATATTTCCCTGTCAAATCACCTTTGAGAGTTAGCCACATATTCAGCATTTTACCAGAGTGCAAAGCATTTCAGAAACTCCTTTTAGATCACTGTTTTTAGAGTCACTTAGCCAATTAGCCAAAAGTTAATTTTGGTTACAAAGTTGCATTTTGTTACTTTTAAAGTTAAATAGTTCCTTCCCCCCCCCCCACCCAAAGCAACACTTTGATCACA
Organism: Zalophus californianus; assembly: GCF_009762305.2. NCBI lineage: Eukaryota > Metazoa > Chordata > Mammalia > Carnivora > Otariidae > Zalophus > Zalophus californianus. The sequence goes on from NC_045598.1 coordinate 148,169,900, forward strand.
TACTTAATCATTACACATAGGTTTTATAACTTTTGGCTATTTAGAAAAAAATCAAATCTGCAGTTTATACATGGAGAGTGGCCACTCCTGATACTTACATAAAATATGCCATAGCTTCTGAAGGCACTTCTGAGGAAAAGTCCAAAACATTATTTGAAAAACTGGCGATTTTATTGGGGTGTGTTCAGAGTCTCCCCAATTGTAACTTTGCAAAGAATGTTTGGATATGTCGGTGTTCTTGTGTTTTAAAAGAAAATGAAACGCTTGCTATTATGGTGGTCAATTTTAGAAAATTAAAAAAAAAAGCTCTCTCTTCTTTCACCTTTGATCAAATAATGTAGACAGCAATCAGCATCACTGGCACATTCATTTACTAACACCTTTGTTACTAAATATTTCGATTGTCTTTGAAACACAGCAAATGCCTTTCACCCTTGGGCACTGTCAGTTTTGTTCCATGTTCAACATAGTGCCTTGGGGTCGAGAGAGTTCTTCATCCATAAGGCTGCAGATTGCAGCAGACATATGGCAGTGCACAGTAGAGCATCTCTCACATTTGGAGAAAGAGGCTTTCTTGCCTATTACCAGTAAGGCCCTCGGTGCCCCCACTGCATTAGCATTCATCACTGTTTGGATCTCTCCTCTGATCGGCCTCACATGGGTTGATTAACTTTGATTAAAGCTAAGTCTGGTCAAGTTCTAAGTAACATGGAAAATGTTCGTAGGCCTCCATAGTTTCTTAATCTCCTTAGTACAGCTTCCTGGAAGGGAATCCACTTTGTTTCTGGATCATCAACAGCTCCATTTGGAACGAGCCACAGTTTCAGGAGAGAAGGCACACAAGGATAATCCCCCAGCACGGTTTGCATTACCGAACCCTCAGCCTGCACCCCGGGTGTGTGGTGAGGCCTGAGGCAGATGTTCTTGGGCGAAAGCATTATTCACGGGGCAGCTGTGCACACAGAAGGCAGTTTAAATTTCCACTGTATCCTAGACAGCCCTTTTTGGACTCTAATCTCCAATTTTCCCCATCCCATAGCCCTTGGAAAATTTTAGAGTCAATTTTTAAAAATTGAATTTAGAGGCCTTGGGAGACTCACCAACGCAGGTGCTGACAGACAGCCAGCTCTACTGTGGCTGAGATATTTCTAGGGCTGTAGTATAGCTTGGGGGGGGGGGGGGCAGGGACTGGTGGTAAGGATTTCCCCCTTCCTGAGAGAAAGCTTTTTCAGAGGGGGAAATGCCTGCTTCCTTTCTGGGACCTGGTTGCCCAAGGCTATGTGGGGAGAGAAAAGGTTATTTCAAGTACTTGGATACTTCTACACTTGTACTTCCCAAGAAAAGAAAACACTTCTTCAAAAACTTGACAGCCTACAAGCTAGCAGATGTTCATGTGTGGCCCTAGCTGAAAACGCCTTATCTAAGTGAATTTTCATTTTCAGCTTGAATTACCTGGTTTCTCTGGCTACGGTGATCAGATTAACTGAATCGTTGCCAAACCTACGCTCGATTTTTTTTCTTTTGCTTCTTGAACATATTCTTAAGCTTAAGCGAAGAATGGGAAGCATGTCCAATGGATACAACCAGCGTTTATACAAGCACAATTTGTGACCCCAAAAGCCTGTGATGACCCTGCGGTCTCGAGGCCAAGTACATCTACTCTCAGTGTTACAGAAAATGTCCTTGTGTAGAAGGGAGCAAGAGAAGGGCCTGAGTAGAATTGCCTCTATAGTACAAGTCAAAATTATCAATGCATGGGTGGTCTGTAAAGGCTACGACCGTGTGTAGGCACGTTTTGAAGAGGTACATGCTGTATCCGCAAAATAAGGCAGGAGGAAGGGGGCATGGTTAATAGTTTGGTGCAGTAAAGGGGCAGGGACAGGCTAAGGAGTGTCAGGGAGCCGCCCCAGCGTAGGTCCACCCTCCCCACTCAGGCTGCATGTTAGCTTCACTGTGGACTGCTGCTTTTCTTTCATGCTAACCATTTTCACAGGTTTTCACGAGTCTGTGAAGGTCACAGGGGTTAAAGAGCTCTGCGATTGTCAGGTTGGGTCAACTGCCCCAACAACCCCCCCAAATTTCAATGGCTTTACACAAGACAAGTAGATTTCTTGCTCATGTCCCGGTCCAGTGGTGGTCGGCAGAACACTCCACTGGCTCCTTCTCTTCAGAGCCTGGGAGACCCCAACACTGTCCCTGAAGGCAGGAGGCAGGCTGCGAGGGCTGAGCAGGAGATTTTATTGGCCACGCCTGGAAACTGTGCACATCCCTCCTGCCCACATTGCATTGGCCGAGCTTCATCCCACAGCTGCTCCTGGCCCCGAGAGCGAGGCTGGGACATGTGGCCTAGTTGTGTGTGCCCAGAAGGAAAAGGCAAACAGTTGGTGACTAACTAGCAGACTCTGCTATAAGCCAAAAAAAAAAAAAAAAAAAAAAAAAAAGGCGGTGGGGGGAGGAGGAGACTCGTCCTTTACTGCACAAAACTATTGACAGGAACTTTGTCGTACAGACACTCTCCTCAACTCTTTTGCAAAAGAGGGCAGCTAGCTCTTTCAAAAGAAGCAGCTAGCTCTTTCAAAAGAAGCCTCGGAGATTCCTGAGACTAAAGCCCGCTGCACCCAACAGGCCCAGAAGCCGGTGTATTTGGGGCCCAGCGGAGAAGACCTCAAACTGCCTGCCTTTAATCCCTGGCACTCTAGTGTTAGGAGGTGATTCTGTGCGCAGAAAAATAAAGAAAACTGTGCTTTTTGTCAGCGGAAAGTCTCGTTATCCCTGAGGTGAGTCAGGAAAGGAAGCAAAGGGGAAAGTGTCTATTTTTGGGTGCTGCACAGAGCCACCTGCCAAAGAGACGCAGCTGCAGGCGCGCCGCGCGGCCGTCTACGCACCTGCACACCGAGCCGCGCGCCGGTGTCCACACCGTGTGCCTGGGCCTCCTTTCTGAACGTTTCCAGAAGCAGAACCACATATGACAGCATTTCCTAAAGTGTTAAGTAGCCCTTCTAGGATTCCAATAAATAAAATATTCCAGGCAAGAAAAGCACTCATCTACATAAAAGAAACTTCATCCAGTTTGCCAAATTTAACTCTTATATTTAAATGCATGTTATGAGAAGCAAAATATCTTAGTCTTGCCTCTAATCCTATTTACCGAGCGGTGGTGGTCCCTTGGTCATTAGAAACCACATCCTATCTAAATACTTTCGAGGCTTAGGAGGAGGACAGTTGCCAGGTACAGTAAACACTGGATTAAAGTGATATTACCAAGCGCTATTTTATGAGCCCATTTAAAACAGTAACCCGGCAACCAGCTTGCTTTTGTCCAAATGGATTACATAGCCATAATTTGCACTCAGAATTTCCAAATAAGTTTCTTAAAAACAAAAGACACTTCCAAGTAAATATTTAAATGGGCACACACTTGGAAAATGTTCAAAGAGAACGTGCCATCCCACAAGGAACTATGTTGTTCTAGAAAAACACTTGCCAGAATTTCTCCAATTAAGCAATTCAAAATGAAACAAGGATTATGATTAATGTAATTTTATGTACTGGGGGGTTCCAAACCTTAAAAAAAAATAAAAGAAAGTAAACTGAGCTATTAGGATAAATTAGGGAATGAAAAAACAAACAGGACCCCACTATTTGGGTTACTTGGGAGAAGCAGAGCGTCAGACTCCCTCATACAGATCCTTTATGACCATTCATTCACTGGTAGGTAATGAGCACCTACCTTATCTATATCTGGCTCTGGGTGGGCCCTGAAGATATTAATGGTAAACAAAACGGACATAGGACCTGTCTCCTCAAGCTTAGCTTGCAGGCATTGACAATGGATGACATCTTCCCACTGGGGAAGTATAACATATTCTGGGAGTTTATATCTCCTTAGGCTGCAGCATCAGAAAAGATATTCCAGAAAAAGTGACATTCAAGCTGAATCCTGAAAGGTCAGTCAGAGCGAGATAGGAGAAAGCAGATAAGAGGGGCTGTAGTTGGGAGATAATTCTTCAAAATTCTACATCTTGTGCCAAAAGACCTAAAAGCCAGAGAGACCATGGTGAGTTACAAGAATTCAAAGAAGTGAGAATGTCTGGAAAATAGTGGTCAGGGGCCAGAGTGATGAGAGAAGGGGCTGCAGAGATGGGCAGTGGGTAGATCAGAGGAGGAACGTTGAACACTGGGACAGAAACCAAAAACACGTGCAACACTGACAACTATAACAACTTAATATTTATTCCCCCACCCTTTCAATGGCAAAAAAAAAGTCTGTCCTATTTTAACAAGAAATGCAAGGTAAAACTTTTGGACAGATACATAAAGCAAGTGCAACTTAAAACTAGAATCACTTTCCTAGTAAAATCCAAGGAAAGGCTTTTTACTGGAGATTAGACCCTTGTTGGAAATTGTGGCTGGTCTGAACCAACAACTGGTACTTACTGAGTATCTACTACATTTTTATCATGTACTGGTTAGGCAACTGGGGATAACAAAAGACATACCTTTGCTGAATCAATCAATGAAAGACATTTCAGACAAGAGCATTTCTCCTTAAGGCACGTAGTTGTAGAAATAAATCCAGAAACCATGAAGCAACTGGGGATAATTGAATGTTATGCTGGGTAGCGTGATCTGAATTCAGGAAAAGGAATGATCCGGTGGACAGAATCTTCTCCGAGAAGCTGACGCTAGAATTGGGCCTTGAGGTATGGAGGGACAATAGAAATGGGAGAGGAATCAGGGTCATGGAGAAAGTGTGAGAAGAAGCCATAAACCAGGCAGGGAAACCCAGGTGAATGACCACATAGGTGGAGAGTGTGTACGTCAAATAGGATGGGAGCCAATCAAAAGTCAGATGCTTAACAATACCCTGTGTGCCTTGCCAGACCAGGCAATAAGGAGGAATCAAACCAGGAACTACCAGGTTTCCATCTTCAAGGAGAAGGTGATCGACCTGAGGTGCATAAACATGCAAAAATAAACAGAGAACCTTATAAAGCAGACATATGCAAGAAGACTCTAGAGACAGCAGGTGCTTGGCAGAAAAGATATAACGCTAAAAGTAAGTTTTTAATACTGCACAATTTGAGCTTGAAAGATCTTTTGCAGTTGCTTTGGCCACAGAGGGAGATAATCAAACATGTCTTATACATATAAGTGTACCCATGGTTATGATGTTTTAGGTCCTAGCTTTTGCTCACTTATTTTTTTATAAGGCTTAAAGAATCATTTTGGCTCAATACTCTTCTATTAATTTAAGTCAGGAGTTTTTTTTTTTTTTTTGTGGTAGAAGGATGGTATCTGTTCTTTGCTGCACTTGGACTAAACTCTCAATTTCATGAGATCATATATAGGTACACTTACGCAAGGTTTGCTTGACGGTCCTAAGATGCTGGCAAAAGAAAGCTTTCCTGATATCCCAGGCAATAAGAATACCCGAGTCAATTACAGGAGATGTGTATAGTTCTTAAGAGCATGGTGCTCTAGGCAAGTCTGTCTCACAGGGCACAGGGTTAATTAGTGTTTATTAAGTAGTTCAAAGACTTAAAAAAAAGAAAAAGAGGACCGAGTAGCAGCAGGGTAGGGAGGCGGAAGTTTTCCTTTTTCTGGTTGCCACTTTCCTTCTGGCATCCAGGCTCTCAGACAACCTTCTACCACCCTGTGGCTTTGGCTACATATGGAATCCCTTAACTTCTTTGACCCCTTTCTGTCTGTTTCTAGACTTGAGTTCAGCAAAAGAGATGGAGTAGTTGTACTCTACCTTAGTCTCCTTTGAATAATAATAGTTACCTTTTAGAACGTGCCTTCATATTGCCTAGCATTGTGCTAGGTACATTCACAGACATTATCTCATCAGATGATCATAACAACCCTATAAGCCAAAGGCCAGAGTCTTAAATAAATTGTCCAAGGCTACACAGCAAGGAAGTGGCAAAGCCATAGTCCAGATTTAATTCTGTTTGGGTCCAATGTCCATGTTCTTTCTCCTCTTTCTGCTTAACTACTTCTAGAGATCAGACTAATAGTAAGGACCTCAGTGCAATTTATAAGCCCTTTCATGTAAGTCAAGTTTAATATTGATCATCTCCAGTAGGCAAAACTTCTTTTGAAATAACTGCTAGCCAAAAATGGCAGCACAAGATTTAACCAAATAACTCACTGGAAATATTTTTACTGGACAACTTTGAGGGATTATGAACTTATATTTATTCTACTTCCCCATCTATCTTGGCCTTATCCACGTCATACAAGATCTCTATGTTGATAGCTCATCTGTTCTTCTAATGATCCAATAGGCCAGCAGGCAGAAGGACTCCAAGCTCCCAATGCTTTCACTTAAGTCTGGGCTCTTCTTTTGGGCTGGTGAAATCTTCTAAGATGGGAACAATACCGATTGTCTCGGAGCCTGAGCTTAGTCACATTCAAACATCTATTTTGCTTCCATTCCAGAATTGTTGTAGGAATCAAGGAAGAAAGTGAATATGAAAGTACTTTGAATATTGCAGAATTATAGTTTAAAGTCACTGAGCCAGAAAATTTAAGGCACTGACATCTTGCATTTATCTGTTACTAATAATTAAAACTAACTTTAATTGTTTTTGCTATACATGGAAGAAAAGTAAAAGCTTGAGATGAAACATGTTCTATAAAGTGTTGAGGTCTGGGGAACTAATTCTCTGATTTGATACAATATATCAGTATGCATACAACTCCTGGACAGAGAGTAAAGATTAACCTATGAATGTCTGTTAACTGCTAGCATCAATTTTTATCTGTAGCAATATAAAATGACCTAATAAGAGTCATATTTTCTCTGTAAAATGGGTAGTGATGAATTGATATGCAAATACACTGTTTTGCATGCATTGGCAATGCAGAAAAAATAAGATTGTCCAGCCAGTGACCAATATATCACTCAAGACCAAATTAACTCCTACCAAGAGTCTCTCTATAGAGCTGGACAGCAACTTTTGCCTCTGGTAAGAAGTCTGCCAAATTTTCTTTCTTCTGATTCTCTACTCGCAGTCATTTAATGAACCTCATAAAAGCTAATATCCCAACTTAGCAGCTCCCCCCACCTTGCGGTTCACTAAGAAAACAGATCATGCAATAAAATAAACACACATACTGTCTTGGGGCAAAGGTATATTCCGTATATGATTTTAATAAAAACATGTTTTACTTTGTGAAAGAAAAAAACACCTAGTGATAGCCTAAAAATATAACACAAAACAATCTGAAGAAAGACCATCTGACTCAAATATCAGAATCTTGGTGCTATCTCAAATTACCACCATTTCTTTCCATCAGTTAAATTCAAGACAAGGTTTATGTCTAAAGCAAAGGCAGAGCACATATCACAGGATGGTGTGGAGGTGTTCAAAGGGCACTCTTAAAGCCTTAAGGGAGAAGTTGTGTGGAACCATGCCAGAATGATGAAATTTCTGTTGCTTTCTAGTCCACAGTAGTTACTGCATCAACTGAGTGGGAAGGAGCTGGGGAGACATCAGTCCATTCAAGCACAGTTTATAGAGTTCTGCTTCAGTCAGAAGCTAGCAAGGAGTAATGATGAAGCTCAAGAGGAATTCTGGGGATGGTCCATAGTTTCCAGTCCTCTCCCCATGCAGAGATTCTGAACTGCTGGAGAGTCATATCGAGGAACCCCAACCAAATGGGACATTTGGTCTCTCATCCCCTCTTCAGGAGAATGCAGATTGGAATCTGGTGAGACCTCTGAATTCAGAGGCAACTTCTGAGGATGAGTTCCCCAGTTTTGTAAAAACAGAGCCATCTTCCTAGTTGAGCAGGGCTCGGAAGAGTAACTGGGGAGGGGGGGCGTGAGCGTGCGTATGCATAATGCACCAAATATTGTACAATCAACATCTATATAACAGTTACATGATATTAATGAAAAGCAAATCAGGTGACTCTCCCTCATTAATAATTGTTTCAATGTAAATATTTATATGACTGCTCAGAGTAGAGACACGGTAGCATAAGTGATTACTTTCCTTGTTTCAATATTACCTTTTTTGCTTTAATTCAACAGCCTCCTCACATGTCCTTCCCTCTCTCTGGTTCCTCATGGGCACAGTCACTGCTGCCATCATCATACCTGCCTCTTCCGTCTTCTCACTGGACCCAGTGCCTTTATGACACTGCAGTCAATTGGAATTCTATACATATTTATATAGTTAGTTAATATTTGCTCACTCGACAGTACTGAAAGCCCACAGTAGCAGGAACTGCATCCCTCTTACTCTTTTGCTGTGGTTATAACACGACTATCATAATTCTGGTACATAGTAGGTGCTCAGGAAATATTTATCAAAGAAATATACAGGTTTATTTAAACATACATCAAGTTTTTTGCTAACCACTATGAGGGATTTACAGATAAATTAGATAGGATTTAGAAGGAGAGATAAGATATATACACAGAGAACTCTACTGCAAAGCAGTATGTCATCAATATTATAGTGGAGATATAAGTACTAAGGAAGTGTTGTATGTGGAGAGGGTGATTAATTCTGGCCACAAATGAAGAAAGAATGATTCTATTACATAAACACTCATTAGCTTGAGTAGAGATCTGTAGACAGTGTGTAATCCACTAACTTATTGATGACTGATGCAGAATACCTGTTTTGTTTTTGTTTTTGTTTTTTACATTGATATATACATCAGAGAATGGAATGCCAAACTGAATTTTTACTTTACATTCTAGAGGAAGAAGGCATTATATAAACAACCGTACATAATGGAATAGAAGTACTAATTAGGAAAGCATGACTTCTACATCATTGTAATTTTGCTCTCCAGATCCCATTGAAGTGTAAGCATTAATTAATGAATAATTTTAAGCTCCTTTAAAGTTACTTGTTGACTGTCTTTATTCACATTTGAACATTTTAAATAAATAGAACATTTCTTATTTAAAATGTAATGGGAAGATTTAAGAGAAATCATAGTCAATGAAGATAAAGTTATAGCAAACACACACTCACATGCTGCTGCTAAGAGAAAAATTTGATATGTCATTTCTGAGGAAATTAACCTTAATATGTTCATACTCTCTAATCAAAAAATTCCATTTCCATGTTGTATGTATATTCTAAATATTTATAGATGAGGTGTTTATGGAAATTTTTATCTATAATAGTAAAGAGTTTTTTTTTTTTTTCAATGTGACCCTTTTTTTTTAAGATTTTATTTATTTATTTGAGAGAGAGAGAATGAGAGAGAGAGAGCACGAGAGGGAAGAGGGTCAGAGGGAGAAGCAGACTCCCCGCTCAGCAGGGAGCCCGATGCGGGACTCGATCCCAGGACTCCAGGATCATGACCTGAGCCGAAGGCAGTGGTCCAACCAACTGAGCCACCCAGGCGCCCTATAATAGTAAAGAGTTAGGAACAGCCATAATTTGAAAAAATAGAGAGAATTGGTTAAATCTTGGAAATTAAGAAGCCATGAAAACCATGATTGAAGAAAGCATTTTTTCGTTCTTCAAGCCAAATCAAATCGTACATGAAATCCTAATATGGAAAGAACACGAGAGTTAAACTTCCCTGATTAAAATGTCCCAGGCAACCCAATGTCTTCTGCATCCACTGTCTCAACACAGTTCACGGTACACAAACTGCTGCTGAGGAAGAATATTAATTGATGTGGGATTTTTTTTTTAATTAGGCTCTTACAAAGTCCTACAGGGAAGATGAGAAGACAATCACATTTGAAAATACATAACAAATACTACCAGTGTTTGTCTCTGAACAATGAGATTACTGTTCATTTGCTTCTTCTGCTCTTTTATAGTCTGCAAGTTTCTAAAAACAAAAATGCATTAACTTTGTAAACATGGGGAAAGTTATTTTAAATAATAAATGTAACCCAGTATTTTTATTTTCAAAGGCAACACTGCTTAAAATGGAATATTCCTGCATTTTTTCCAATGATCATTCCTGCTAAGTGCACTTCCAGGAGCGGAGGAAAATCTCTGCAGGGCTCCCGTGGCCCTCATCCTGGGTATTTTTCTCTTCAGCTGAATTAATCCAGAGAAATGTGTGCCAATACTGGATTCTAATAGACATGATAATGATTATATGGAATTTTATTTTTGAAATTGTGAAAGAGTGCATTATGAAGGAAAATCATCCTCTAAGTGAAGCTCTCACAACAAAATTAACTCATACAAATATTTGGTTAGGCAGATGCTATTTGAGTTTGCAAGTGCCAAATGGGAGGTGTTCTATCCCAATATCAATTGTGGTGCTTAAATGTGTTTTCTTCCAGAATAAATAAGTTTTTTTGAACAGGATCTCACCAATAAGCAACCGTACAATCAGTGATGCCTGTTTGGCATGTGTGGGAAGTGTTGGCTTAAGAGGAATCTGGAAGGTTATCCGTTGCCATCATCTGTGTATTCTTGGTCCACAATGAGGCAAAACAGAGGAGTGCCTCTTTTTTTTTTTTTTGAATTTTATTTTATTATGTTATGTTAGTCACCATACAACACATCATTAGTTTTTGATGTAGTGATCCATGATTCATTGTTTTCGTGTAACACCCAGTGCTCCATGCAGTATGTGCCCTCTTTAATACCCATCACGGGGCTAACCCAGGAGTGCCTCTTTACACTCACCCTAGGGCTTTTCCTTTGGTAGATCCTGCCAGTATCAGCCAGCTGTTGGGGGCTTGTTTGCAAGTATTATTGTAATTCTGGCTGCCTCTGTGGTCTACTCTTATTTACATAACAATTTTCATTAAATAGATTCATGTTTTTGCCAGAATGCTGTTAAAGGTATTTTTAGATCATGCCATGCATGGTAAACGATCATGTGCCACATGTTGGTACAATGAGAATAAAGGCATGTTACCAAATTTTAGTTAGGTGATATTATCTACTACTCCACTGCCCAGAAATGCTGTGGGCATGCAGCCTTGTCTCTTGGTAGGAAGAGAAGCCTGGAGAGTGTTATAGGGATGTTAGGGACAGAGTAGTGCCAACTAAAATTTCCCCTAGACTTACCCAGAAATATTGAAAGAAGATTAAAAGGGACTATTCTTTGATGATGTGATTCAATACTAGTCAATACTAGTCAAATAGCCTAGGGGCCAGCTAACAACTGCCCTTGTCCTGCCAGGAGTATTTGTCTCCTGCTTTGGGAATTACTGTTCTAGAAGGATGCTGTGACCACATGTAGTCACCAGCTATTGTCTTCTTGCCCATGTCTCTCTCTTCCCATTGTAAAGAGAAACATCCACCTCTCAGGATCTTTGCTTCAGTTCATTCACTCAGCTCTTGCCCAGTTCTCATACTCAGAGGAAATAATGGGGTTCTGTATCTTTCTGGCTCTCTCTTATGTTTTCTTGTGTGTCTTCGTGAGCCGTTTAATTTTTTAGC